>NC_089800.1:63894715-64009715 GCF_029633855.1 Hoplias malabaricus
ACCGAAGATCCGGCTGTCTGTAAACTGCTCACATCATCAACTTCCTGCCTGCTGAGCAGCGGAGTGGGCAGAGCCGTCCGGTTCGGATGCTTTTGGACAGTGATCGTCCGATGCTGTTGATTGTATTCACACCAAACACGTCAACTTACAGCTCGCTTCTCTGGACATTATTCTCTATATTAGCAAGTGAAATGATCTCGCATCTAGTTCAAATATCAAATAGACCTGATTTTGAGACTCCCGTAAGAATATTTTAAGATGAATTCACTTATTTATGGATACATTTCCCATTTTTTGTTAATTATTCCAATCATTAACTCAATTCACATGTCTCAGAAATAAGCCAAATTATTTCCTGAAATAAGACCTAATAGGAACTAAAAACAAAAAGTAAGTACATATATTGTACCTAGACATAAGCAGAGTGGTCTTACAACAATAATATTCAATGATCACAGAAATAGCAGTATTGGATAAAAAATCTAGATCTGAGATAATTTCACTTGCTAAGTTAAATTCTTTTCTGCAGTGAAACTGTGCCCTCTTCCCGCACACTCCTCAATATTGTTTCAAGTCTCATGTTTGGACAGCGTATCTCTCTGTTCCCTTTAAGCTTCTATTTACTTCTAATCCATGGTTTGCTTTGCAGAGCGAAAGGCTTGTGAAATCCTGTAGACTTAGAGCAAAGTTGATCTGCTGATTAGTATTCCGCCGTCATAATGTATCCGTCAAGTTTCTTCCCCACTCTTTTCTCCGTCCCAATGTATTCTGGGCCATGGCCTGGAGAGTGGGCCTATTTAGTTTCGGCTAGATTTTCATGGAGAGGACCCTATGCATTAATTGGAGAATGCGGAGCTCTTTGATTTCACGTGAAGTCGTTCGTCTGAAGCTCACGCAGGCTCTCGTCCACACACGCATCCATTAATTGGCTTGGAAGGAGATGTTTGGAGAGTTAATCCTTCAGATTAATGCGTGATTCTAGAGAGATTTATTTCTTTACGCCTACCACTGGCCAAGTGTCTTTTGAACAAGTTGTCAAGTGTTGCAAAGAAATTTATTACAAGCCCAAAAATTTGATTTCAGCTACTTTAAGTTTCACCCAGTGTAGGCTCAGATGTTCTCACCTCCACAGATAAGAAGGAAATGAAATGGGATTCTCCTAAGGTCATCAAGCCCAATGCCACATGTAAGCTAGAGTGGTATAAACCACACCAGTATTGAGTAAGATATTTTGAGTGATGGGGCTCCATCCAGTTCCAGAGCTAATCACTTCACATGAGATTCTGAACTCACTAATGTTCACTGAATGTCATCAAAACCTCACATCAGTTTTCCAACATCCAGTGTAAAGCCTTCACAGAAGAGTAGCGACTGTAACTGCTGCATGTAATGAACAAATTCCTGATTAATTCCATTCCTTTTCAAAGAAACACTGTGCATAGGCGTATAGAGATTGGGACACATGGTTACATGTTATTACACTATGTTTTAGAAGCTCGTAAGTCACTCAGTTGTTATGTTCACTATGCAGTGTCATTTGGTCATAACTTTCAACTTTGCCAGGGTCATGTCTGAAATGTGGCTTCTCACTGGGAATTAATCTCCACTGCTTTATTAGTCCACCCTCTGAAGTATCCTTCACCTTTTGAATAATTAACAAGCGGCTAAACAGTGTGGAAGATAAATCCAATCAATCTGAGGCCAGCGCACTGTGGAGATATTCTTTATTCTTTGGCCTGTGCTCATAAAGCATCTGGAGAAGGAAACATTGTCTACTCTGGAAACATTTTCAAGAGCCATTCATTCAAAGGCAGTTTAAGGAATTGCTCCAAATTTAGTTTTCAGCAACTTCTCAGCATTTAATATGTTATAATATATTACTTTTTATTATTTTCTGTTCTGTGGTGCAGCATCATCTCCTCTGTACACTTCAGTTTGAAAGAATCCATGACTTTATTCAATTTTCATGTCATTGTCCATATAAAGTTACAGCCTGTAGTCTTCAATAAATTAAACTAGATGACGGAACATTGCTGTGAAAATCTGATGTCGTTCAGCATTCACATTAACTTTAACGTAAGCAGAAAATTAGTTCTGGATCGCATGTCATTGCAAAGGTATTGGACTGAACACAGCTCCTCTGATACACCTCCCAATGCTGGAAGGGCTTTATACCCCACTACAAGCTCACACTAAGCATTGGGCATGGTGATCTTAGTCTAAACTGCAGGACCCTTTTAATTTCCTTTTTTTCTGTAGTGAATATATACAGTGGTGCAGCAGGTAGTGTCGCAGTCACACAGCTCTGTGTCAACGTGTGGTTCCTCCAGGTGTTCCGGTTTCCTCCCAACGTCCAAAAACACAAGTTGGTAGGTGGATTGGCGACTCAAAAGTGTCTGTAGGTTTGAGTGTGTGAGTGAACATGTGAGTGTGTGTCACCCTGCCAAGGACTGGCACCCCCAGGGTGTGTTCCCACCTTGCGCCCAGTGATTCCGGGTAGGCTCCGGACCCACCGTGACCCTGAAATGTATAAGCATTTTCGGACAATGAATGAATGAATGAATATACACAGTGTCCACAATCATTACAATGAGTGTCTCCAAACTTTAGGACAAATAATTTATGTATCTACTGGTGAATCTTCATATTCCTTGGTGTTTAAAACACTAAAGCCTTGAGCACAGCAATCATTGTTCACTAAAATGTTTTATGTTGTCTTCAATAGAGGCAGATCAGACTGGAATGATTCGGGACTGAAATAACGCATCTGCAGTGGTTAAGCCGCCTGTTTAAAAAAATATCAATACTGTTAGAAGCTCTTCAAATTTTCCCATCTTGCCCTTTTTCATCCGTTTATAGAAGGCTCCCAGTGTTTTCTTTAAGACTAAAGTGTGCTGCACCTTCCCTCAAACTCTTAACAGATCGATACCTATAGATCCTCTAATTGGAAGCCATTAGTTATGGGGTTTATAAAGCTGGTAATTATTGTGTGTAATCTTGCAGAAAATTAAATTTAGGGTTGTGTACACTGTATTGGGGAGAAGTTTCTCTCTTTTTTTCTCTATACTGCATTCACTATCTGTCAGCTGTTCTCTAGCCCCACTTTTTCATGTCTGCTGCTGTGTGGCCAATTTTAGTTTTTCTAGAATAATATAATATAAGTGCAGCCAAAAAAGCCTGGACTGGGAACAACGCAGTAAAGGAGCAATTGCTTTGGGACACTTAGACTACAAACGGTAATGGGACAGAGGCCAAAATATCAAATAGGAAAGAGGTATAGTGTGAGAAAGCCAATAATGTAATCCTGAGCAGACCAGGAGTATACACTTTATATTAAAAAATAAAGGCCAGACAACAAAGAGGGTAGTCAAAATGGTAATATGGCCTTATGAATACCTAAATAAGATGTATACCCCAAGCATGTCTGGAATGAGTTTTAAATTAAATACTGTCTTTAATAATCATGAACGTGGGACCTTTGTAACCTTTAAGGTCATGAGGCAATTCTATAAGATGTCTAGGAAAATATGTGCTGTGACAGCATATACGGCACATACACTGTGTGGCCAGATGTTTGTAGGCCTGGTTGGTCTGGCATTTCTGCTGAAGTTAAGGGTGATAATCAAGAGTTTGTTTCCCTTTCACTGCAGTTTCACTACAGATTCTACTCTGTCACAAAGTGTAGATGTTGGAACATTGCTGTTAGGACTTGATGGCATTCAGCCAGCCAAATCATGTACTAACAATGAATGATCAGATTTGTCACTCCAAATCACCCCAAATTTTCATATCCCAATGATGAGGGAATATATGTCCTAGTGAGGATGTATTCTCGGAACTAGACGTCAAAGCACTTCGGGATAAGAGGTCCAGGTCCAGACGGTCTCATTTAATTTCATTTCATTTTATGCATTTCTCTAGAAATTATATACACTGTGTTCTCACTGAGTGCTCCTTAAAGTAGCTGCATTCTGTCATTAGTGTCTGGATACTTTTGCGATAATTTATTTTTTTTTGATATTCAGTGGCGAGCTCGAACAAGAATAACCAAAAGATTATAAGTGAAAATCAGTAAATATTGTGCTCCTGTTACAGAAATGAGGGCCATTACCTGACTTCAAAACACACCGGTGCATTAAGTAATTTTTCTACTTTAGTAAGGTGCGGTAGACTTTTTATTCTGGACTAGATTTTAGAATTGGGCCATCGTCACCATAACCCCTCACACAGAGCGTCTGCATGGTGATATCAGTCAAAAATAGCCACGGTTTCAAGCTCCAAAAGCCCCCCCCCCCTCCTCTTCTTCTTTTCCCCTGAAAAAAGTGCAGAATAATTTGACTAAGGCTCATGCAAGGCTTTTTACCGCACTAACTTACCAGTCAGGTATGCAAATCGGCTTTTGTTTAGCTGCATAAATGAAAATTGCTAATCAATTTTACCCCTTATTTCATGGCCCATGGTTCAGCCCCGCCCCCACCAGCTGGTTAATCATGCACAAGCTGAACACTTCATTACCCAGGACATGTTTGCCCCTCAGCGCTTTCTCGCTGGTAAATGAGTTCTTTCTATTTATACAGGTATGGCAGGTCAGAGGTCTCAGGGTTGCGAAAGGTAAAAGGATGAAATTAATACAGCGCAGAGCTCTTCTGGACCAGAGCCTCCCACAAGAAAAGCCCTCCAAACTTAAACAGTCTCATAAGGAGAAATGAATTGACTCTGTAGGAGAGCGCCTCTTTCCCATTCCAGTCTCAGTTTGCACCTGCTGTGCGCTTTTCTCTGAGCTCCAGAGAAACATTGTTCCTTTACAGCCAGCAAACAAGCTGCTCAGAACCCTATAATATAATAATTACATAAGCTGTGTAATTGTCAATAATTACTTTTAGTTTGATTTTTTTAGACTGATTTAATAAATTCAACAGTAAACCTTATGGAAACATCATTGCTCAAAACTTACTGATGTACTCAGGAGGCACTATTTAGATTTTTCCTTATCCCTTACACTTTACTGGGAAGGCTTTACAGTAGATTCCACACTGGAACATTGCTCTGAGTATTTGATAGTATTAGTGAGGTCACGTAGTGATGTTGCATGATTAGTTCTGGCTCAAATATGGTGCAGCAGGTAGTATCGCAGTCACACAGCTCCAGGGACCTCGAGGTTGTGGGTTCAATTCCCTCTCTGGGCGACTGTCTGTGAGGAGTGTAGTGTGTTCTCCCCGTGTCCACGTGGATTTCCTCCGGGTGCTCCAGTTTTCTCCTACAGTCCAAAAACACATGCTGGTAGGTGGATTGGCGATTCAAAAGTGTGTGTGTGTTGCCCTGTGAAGGACTGGCGCCCCCTCCAGGGTGTATTCCCACCTTGCACCCAATGATTGCGGGTAGGCTCTGGACCCACCGTGACCCTGAACAGGATAAGCGGTTACAGATAATGAATGAATGTATCATATGATGGAGAACTATCACTCCACTCCACAGCTCGGGTGATGCTTGGCATTGGGCATAGATAGTGAACACATTATATGAGAAATACACTGGGAGTACAATAAACTCAAATTCATTAATTATGAGGGGTGTCTAAAATGTTTAATACATAATTACGCTTATATCTCAAAGCCCAGAACCAGTCAGGAGCCTTGTTATCTGTAAGGCATATAGAGTGGGTATTTGTGAGAGTCCTTGAGCTTTTGTGTTGTCTAAAAAGGTCTGTGTTATGGATCCAGCTGGAGTTTAGTGAGTCTAATTGGAGTTTAGTGAGTTTAGTGGGCTGGATCAGGGCTTTATGGGGATGAGTTGAAAGGGATCCATTTCAAAGGTTCTCCCAGGAAGAGCTGGTTCTCTTTGGGTCTGCTGACCTTGAGCAGTGTTGGTCACATTGGGAATGTCCATGTGCTGCGGCACCACGTTCACCCGGGATTAACCCTGGCCTTTGGCATTAGGCGTGGGACAGACTGGTGTTGAGTGGCATGTGGACTCCACAGCTTTTTTGTACCTTTACCAATGTGACATTGCCACTTTATTAAATCATGTTATCCAGGTGGTCTTTTAATAGTTTTTAAGACCCTAAATGGATAGGTGCCCCTATATTTCTCTCTCTCTCTCTCTCTCTCTCTCTCTCTCTCTCTCTCTCTCTCTCTCTCTCTCTTTTTCTCTCTTTCTCTCTCTCTCTCTCTCTCGTATTTACTAACTTACTTTTTTAGGATGGCTAGCAGAAATGTTTTTTTACAGAGAAATCACTGAGCCTTTTTTTCTTTAGTATATGGTCTTGTCAAAAGTGCCATGGTTTTTAATCATATTTCAGGGTATAGGTTATGTTAGAAATATTAGGACTCCTGCCCAAGGGAATGTTATAAGTGTAGCACATGATGCTTGCCCAGGCAGGGAACTTGCTTGTTCATGCAACCTTCTTCCACTACACTGCACCAAGCATGAACTTTAATTATAAAAAAGTGCTGTAATTAACATTGCAAATATACAGGACTCCTATTTTGAAAGTTCTGGTGTTCCTTCTAATTGTGAGTAAAAACATCTACATAAATAAATAAATAAAATGTATTTGCTGGCTCAATTTAAGCATTGATGATAAAAGGCTGGTTCTTAGAGACCTGTGTTGTAGAGGGCCAGGAATGTCTTGTACTCAGAAATAATCTGTACAGAGTGGATAGCTCTGAAGTTGCTATAGAATTAGCTCATGCAATGTGCTTTTGTACCTTAGAACCAAATCTAGGCTTGTAAGGAGGTTTGGTTAAGTCCATCATTCATCCGGTCATTTATCTGTCCATTAGCCTACACCCTCAGTCATCATCTGTCCCCTAAAACCCCTAAAAATACACCTCCTTCTTCCCTGATCTGATTTCAACTTGGAGCCTATTTTTATTCCGTGCCACAGTGATAAGACACACTGCCATTTATTCATTAAGTGACCCAGCTGTGCCATGCTGTGTCATATTTTCCCCTGGCCTTCTTGCTATGTGTGTGTAAGAAAGGGGGAGAGAGAGAGAGAGAGAGAGAGAGAGAGAGAGAGAGAGAGAGAGAGTGTGTGTGTGTGTGTGTTTGTGTATGTGTGTATGTGTGGGTCATCTCCCTGCCATGGGACTTCATATCATATCACCGTTCAAGTATTTTCATTGAAACCAGAGCACCCACATCACGTGGTATTTACATATAAATATACACCTGCAGCTTTGAACCGAATCTGGGTGGAGGAAGGGGAGGGGGAGGGCCATGTTTTTTTCCATTCCATTCCTAGCTTACTAATGTTTACATCCATTAATAGCTAATTCCCTCATCTTAACGCATTTAGATGCACCACGTGTTTGCAATGCTTGGCCGGGTACAGAGTGGAAAGAAGATGCTTCTTTTACTTAAGGCCAGGCTTTGGTGGAGTTTGACTGGAGCGTGGACCTGGTGTGTAGATACTTATGTTATGGTCTTCTTAAAGTCTTCTTGGGTTCCCAGATGAAAATCCTTTTGCTCAAAATTTGCTTATTGATGAGGATTGATCAGGAGACATAATGGATATTCTCTGAAAACCCATGAGGCAAATGAGAGAAATGAGACATTGAGATAAAATATTATGGCATAGTTCTGATATTAGTCCTGCGGCAGATAAAAATGAGTGTTATTATCTCAGCACTGAGCCCAGTGTGAGATTTTACTGAGACCTCCACTCAAACCCTAATAGGGGAGATACACATTCCTGAACTCCTGAAATATCTGAACAGCAGGAGACCAGCACCTCTTTCAAACTGTTTATTTCCATTAATAGCTAATTCTTTCATCTTAATGCATGGATGTTTAGGTAAAAATACATGAAATAAATTATACAGAGAGATTAAGGAGTAACTAGACATCTACAGAGATATTAGAAATATTGAAATGTTAAGGGTGGATCTGCTTTGGTTTATCTTTCTATGGGTAGTTGTTTTCTCAGCAGGACAGAAGGTGAAGATGAGCACCATTCTTTCTGTTTCTGCAGGACTGACCGGAACTGACCTGGATTCTGGCTCTCCTGGCCATCCATGGGTCAGTTGCCCATTTAATTGCTACCATAATGTTTCAGTATGATTTACATTGAGAAATGAATGAAATGGGTGGCTCAGGTGGGAGATGGGAGTTTTATACAAGAGATGAATAAGAGGCCTGGCTCAGGAGGGAGATGGGAGGATTTTTTTTTTCTTCTGTGTAGTGGCCTTGACTCCAGCATGGGTCAGGTACAGATTGATGAGGAGTTTCAAGGCGTGTGTGTGGGTTGTGCTCTCGGGGAAATGCTCAGGTAAAGCAACTCTCCATTGCAGTTCACGGTCGTTTCTATAGAAAGAAAAAGCTGCGTTGTTTCCTGGTTATTTTTGGAAATCGGAAGCAGCATAAACTCCAAGGGCATTGATGAGCTGTTGAAAGCTCTTCAAAATTGTGTCCAAGGGTCTTTCAAAGTAAGGAAAACGTTCCCCCATTGTCAAAACATGAAGTATATATATATATATATATATATTATTCTAAATTTATTAGTGTCTCTCCATTCCATGAGACAAAAGCCGGGTCTTAAACAAGCCGCAAATATCAGAGATGTTACTAAGTTGGCAACTGAGTGGACAAACTTTCCTAAAAGAAATGTTGCACGATTTGGATCTCTGCTCTCAGATTGGACACTCTCAGATCGGACAGTCATTCACTCTCCCACAGATTAAAAGCCCTCTCGGTTCATCCCTCCGTTGGGAAGAAGAGAAAAGAGGAAAAGGAATGAATCAGAGTCAAGCTGGAGCTCTGGGCCTTCCCTAAATCTCTCCCTCTAACTCTCCCTGCCTCTCTCTCTCTCTGATCTAATTCAATTGCATTCTATTTGTATGGTCCTTTCAACATCACACAGTGTCATCAGCCTGTCTCTTCCCTTTCCCCTCAAACACAAACAGCATCTGTTCACAATGCATGGACAACTCAAAATGTTTACATCATCCCATTAAAGCAGCCACAAATCCAAATAAGTGTAAAATTAAATACTGAAGTTTACAAAATTAGACAGAATTTAATGTATTAATTTACTGAGCAGATTGTTTTGAATTAATTCAAGTTAACTCATTAAATAGGAAAGCAGTAGAAGGTGAATTTTGGTTTACCTTAGCTCCTTGATTTAGCATTATCCATACTTTCCATCTAACTAATAATGTCAACAAATATGAAAGTTAGTGCTTCTTTTCACAGAGCTCCCTGAAAAATGCTTGAGTGATCAAACAGTACATATTCCACTTAGTTTTAGTAAGTTAACTAGTCAATCGGGATCATTTCAAATACTGAACTCAGATATAGCCAAAGATGTAATTTATGTTAACTTGCCAGCTAGCAAACATGCTAGTAAGTTACATGCAAGCTAGTGTTAGCAAGTTACAATGCAAACTAGTGTGGAAAGTGTAGGTTTTGCTTGTATTTTCTACCACTGCATAACTGATCACAATCCAACATGTTAAGCAAGATTTTTTTGACAGTGGAATATTAGTGTAGATCTTTGCAACAACTCTGTCTCTCCTTGTTTGTCTCTCTTCTAATTAAATTGCTTTCTCTTTGTCTGGTATATTCATCAGTCTGCCAGTTTTTCTCCTCAAGCCCAAACAGCACCCTCCGTTCACAATGACACTGAGAATCTACTGACCACACTTCTCATTCCACTTTTCCTTTCCCTGTTCTATTGGAGGTGGAGACGGAGAGTTGCTAATCCTTGGCTCTGGCCGAGCGGAAAGGGCAGAAATATTTATAGCAAACTGAATCACTCCCCTACAAACGCACAACAAAGCTCCAGCCTTGTGCCATTTCACTGCTCCACGACACAATTACAGCAAAATCTCTGTAAAAAATACCACTCTGAGTTGCTCCCTAACTCTAGGATATAGCCTTCACTCAGGAAACAGGTGGTTTCACACACACACACACACACACACACACACACATAGATTACACTGCAGAAAATGATGTCTTAGCAAGGTAAATCCAGAAAAAGAACATCTGTGTTTTTTCTTGTGCTTTAACAAAGATCTCAGTAAAGTCTCACAATGGCTGTATGCTGAGATAATAACACCAGCTGAACTAATGTTAGAACTCATCCATTTCTCAACAGCATTAAGAGGCTTTTCAGTTCTGAGACCGTAAATAACATTCTCTGGACACTAGTGACTTATGTCTATTTTTCTGTCTCCTGTAGTTTTCCTGAGTAGATTTAGGATGTTCTTGAGCCACCAGCAAGCAACTTTTGAGCAATAATTTTTTAGTCTGGGTTTGCTGTCACAGATATTACATTGAATAAACACACATTTAGAGGTTTAAGAAAACGTGTGATTTAAAACTTCTAAATAGGACTGTAGTTTAAAATCAGACACGTTATCACTGCAGGAATACAATAGAAAATAAAGACAGAAAAGGAGAAAGAGATGTTCATTGGTGTTTGTCTCATGGGGACGTTCCAGGGGGACATATCGTTCCAGTGGCCCAGAGTAGAATGCTGCACTTGGGGAAGGAGAGGTGGTGCATAACATTCCTTTATAAAGAGATAGATAGATAGATAGATAGATAGATAGATAGATAGAGAGAGAGAGAGAGAGAGAGAGAGAGAGAGAGAGAGAGAGAGAGAGAGAGAGAGAGAGTCATGCATCTCTGTGAAACAACATGATTCATGAAAATGTCACGCTGACGGAGCTCAAACTGAGAGCCAAGAGTCTTCACTCCCAAAAATACCTCGTCTGACTAATACCACTGCAATACACACACACACACACACACACAGGGCAGGTACTTTCGACCAACACTCAAATACACACAGTGTGAGTGATGGAGAAGAAAAACAGTAGAAAGCTCATGCTCCTCCACTGTGACTTCTATTTCACACTCATTTCTACCTGATACAAGGCTCTGAAACTCTCAATAAACCTTTAAAAATAGACAACTTTTTACAATAAACCATGTTTATGAAAGTGGAATCACAAGGGAGAGGCTCAAGGTCACTCCAACCCACAGAGAAATCTGCAGAATATGATTTATCACCAAACATTTTGTACACACTTTGTGTCCAATCTTTTTTTCTGATCTGAAGTGTATTAATCAGGAGTTTGTTCCTGTCGGTCTCTACTCTTCTAAGAAGTCTTTACACTCAATGATGTGAGGATCTGATGAAATTCAGTATTTGCAAGAGCATTAGTGAGGTCAGATATCTCCATTAAAACTCAACTGGTGATACTTTTGAGACATCACTTCTTTTTCTCAGGAGAAATATCTGAGCAGCAGGAGACACGAGCTGAATTCTTCATTTATATCTCTAGTCTCTCTATCTGTATATCCAGAAGAAACTGAAGAGATATTAAGGAGACACTACAGAGACTTTAAGGAGGACCTACAGAGATGTCAAAAAAAAAAATAGAGGGCGAAAGTTCAAGAACTGAATTTGGCTTGTCACGCAATCACGCTTGCTAGCAATACTAGCATCTTTGCCACATTAGCTTATATGCTGCTTAATATCTATGACTTTAAATTTATAGAATAATCTATCCAATACTACCTTTAAAATACCACCAGCTTAAAAAGACTGCCAATATACTTTGACTGACACCTTTCTAAAAATTCTACTTTTAAAAAAAATCCCCATTTAAATTAGACTTCCACCTCAAATAAATGATCACTTCAAATAACCCTTAAAACGACATACATACATTTTGATTGCCATCTTTAAATATATTCCACCTTAAGAAACAACAATTTTATTAAGACATCCACATTGAAAACAGCAATGTTATTTGGACTGCCACCTTAAAGATGACCTTTAAAATCTTAGAGACTGCCTATGTATTTCTGTGTCCCTCACCCCCTCCACCTCACTCTCACCCCCCCCCCTCCCGTTCTCTCACACAGATACACAGCCGAATCCAGAATTCAATGAATTTCTGCAGGGGTCCACCCTCCAAACATATGCTTATAGCTCGAAACTTCTTCCTGTTCATTTTTTAACCAAAGATACCGTAGCGACAAAGACACTCTGGGGATCGATCTGGAGTAAAAATATTTCATTTTGAGCAATAATTGACCGTGTCATGACGAGTTAATCACAGAACAAATTTTTGAAACTCTTCGCGCTGAGCCGCTCTGAAAATACATTGAACTCTATGGGAACCAAAACCCTCCCTAGTGCCAAACAAAAATTCATAACTCAAGAACTGTATTTTCAAATGATCAAATTTTCAAAAAATCAAATTTGCAGGTACAAGAAAGGGGATATTTCTCTACCATTTAAATTTCAAATGAAGTCGCTAGGTGAAAGTATAAGGAAGTTATGGGGAAATGTTCGACTAAAAAGTGAAAAAAGACTTTTCACTATTTAGCCGAAAAGACTGAAAAAAGTGAATGGAGGGATATTGAAGGAGGGGATTAAATGGGACGGATGAGTGCGGGATGGGTCTCAGTGTGCCCGGGTCCAACCGTCTGAAATCTCGTGGCTGTAGCTTCAAATTTAACCAAACAGGTTAAAATTTCAGCCAATGCATTTCTATGAGAAAAATTCACACTTTGGAAGCTTGTATTCCGAAATCCGTAAGTCAGATAGCTTCACAAAAGCACAAGTGACCCGAATTGGTATAGGATCTATGACTGTGTGAAGTTTCACAGTCGTAGCATGAAAACCCCAGGAGGAGTAGCATTTTACATTTTGTGAATAGAATAATAATAAGTAAACTGAATAATAAGATTTCAAAGAAGGGTAATTTGGTTTTGAAAAACTAAATTAACAATTAACTACTGAGATTTTAAAGAGCGTATTAAGGAGAAACTACAGAATTTGTTGCAGAAACTGTTACATGTTTTGCTTGACTGACTGATTAACTGAGTAACTTAATGAAACTGAATTATCTTGATGAAGTACACCTGTATGTGGAGCAGGCATAGTTAAATGATTGAATTGCCTCAAGAGTTTCATAGAGCAGGTATAGTCAGATTTAACTGAATGAAGGATTTCATATCCTTCTTCTTAATATTTCACCTTTCATATGCTTGTGATTGCCTGTAAGTTAATTTCCCCATTACATAATCATCAGATAAATGTAAACACGTGTGTGGGAGACATGCAAAGTGTCCGAGAATTTCCCACGAATCAGCGGCACTTTGCTGAGAGCAAAAATACGTCGTCATGTATTTGCTTATCTCTAAAACGTGATGACTGCAGAGATTCCGAGTGGTAGCTCTTCATGAAGAACAGCAGAGAATATGAAGCACTCTCTGAGACTGTTTAGAGTCTGGAGTCTTATTAAGAAAAATCATCTTATATCTACAGTATATACACAATAATTAACAATGTTAGATTTTCAATAGGAACTATAAGATTATTCATCCTAAAGCTAGACAGTTTTATTATTGAAGTTATTTTACTGGGTGAAAGTGTTTTATTCCAGTGGCAGTGGATAGATTAGTATTGTTAAAAGTGTAATTGATCTTCTTAGTTTTTGTGCAATTAAATTACATGTAAGTAGTAGATTTAAGGTATTATTACTTGCTACAATGTTATTTTTAGTGGTGTACATCAGTGTGTGCTAGTAAGTAAGTCGTTCCTCTCCTCTTATTTTGCTCACGCTGTAGTTTTATTTCCTGTTGAATGCCTTGGCAGATGTCTGTGGCGATGGAATATGATGATGAATAAGACAAAGATTACTCAAGAGCCCCGGAGGAATCCTGTCATTCCCCACTATAGCTCCCTCTCTCTCTCACTCTCGCTCTCTTGCTCTTTCTTGCTCTCTGTCGCTCTCTCTCTATCTATTTCTTTCTTGCTCTCTATCACTCTCTCTCTCATACACACACATTGTATATATCCCATTTTGTTCTACTTGTCAAGACACAAATAATCTTTTATCAAGTAAAATCATCTTAAACCCAATCTCTATATATAAACATTTCTTATACTGCAATTGTTGTAAAATATTAAACATTATTTCTAGACACATTTCTTTTTTCAAATGATTTTATCTTCAGTATCTCTGGCTGACTGCCAACTTGTTTCAGGAAATAATGCAGATAAAAATCTGCCAGTGGGATAAGACACTTCCTCTCTTAAAACAAGTAAAACAGTCCAGAAATATGTGAATAATCTTCAACATTATGGGGTTTATTGACAAAATGTATGACGTTTTCACTTAATAACGCCATTTTTTGCAGTGTTCTCTCTCTCTCTCTCTCTCTCTCTCTCTCTCTCACACACACACACACACACACACACACACACACACACACAGTGATATCTTCCTCACATCAGCAGTTGTGCTGGGTGAACAGAAGTGCTTACACTCAGAGTTCTGGTTCAGTCGGCCTCTATCTCCCAGAGCGCCGCTGCTCTTTACCTGAGATCAGGAGAGAGATATGGGCTGGAGCAGGAGAACCGGGAGAACCAGGAGAACCAGGTTAACAGAAATTTTGACCAAAAGTTGGTGGACACCTGTTCATGCAGCATTTTCTTTTTAGAATTATACCTCTTTATATAAGTCACAGCTTTGCTCTTCTGGGAAGGCTTTACACTAGATGCTGGAAGACTGCTGTGAAAATTTGATGACATTCAGCCACATTAACATTAGCAAGGTGTGAGGTTGCTCCTGGACACAACCCCACTTTAACTTGTTCGGAAGGTAGCAATGGTATATTTGTGAATCAATTAAGAATTGATTAACTGTTCCCACTCTCTTTATTAACCTTTTAATCCATTCATTCTGGCGTACAGAGCATGTCAGCTGAACTGTACAAACAAGTCTGTGATGTTCTTAGGGAGCAGGGTTGAACATTCCTGTTTGAAGAGAACCTCAGCTCTCGGTTTTTTTAATAGCTTGTGTTTTATTGCTTCAGCCCTTGGTTAAATGTGTCATTTCTCGTCTTGTTTTCAATGCACTGAGGTTGTAATTCTTTTTGTCTGCAAAGTTTAGACATTTATATTATTTAACTGTAGCTGACAGAAGTAATTAATTATCATCTCAGGCTTCTTCCTGGATCAGAAACGAAAGCCATTTTCCCTTGGAACAAACACAACCGCATCAAACACAGGAATCTTAGAAATGTCATGTTATTTTGGTAGAATATTTTGATAAGTTTTATCTGGCTGCCTTTCTGTGAGTCTCTGAGAAAGAGAGATACACAGCTGAACGTGTAGAACGACACCCACGAGACCACATCTTCTCGTTTTCTTGTTTTATCTGTCAACCTCGTGACGTCTCAGGAGAAACGAGACCACGAACACATCGCTGCAGATTAATGGATGTGTTCCCCCTTCTCTGTATTTATTATAATGAATTACAAACCTCTGTTCTAAAAATGTTGGGACGGTATGTGAGCTGCCAGTAAAAACAGAAAGTAGTGATAATACATTCTCTTTAATTGCAGAAACACTTTGATGTTTTTTCTATGAAATGTCACTCTTTCCCCTATTGGATTCATGCCCCATGTTCCATAATAGTTGGGACAGGAGCAGGTTCATCACTATCATCACTTTTCCCTTCATCAGCATTTAAAAATGGCAAAGACTGAACACTGATCCAGTTTTATATTATTTTATTTTATTTATTTATCTTTATCTGCCATTCTTCTGTTAAACAAGTCTCAGAAGCTCAACTGCACTGGACTTTCATACTCATGTTTTAGTCCTTGATCTTTACCCACAAAGATTTCTCCAGAGTCTCCAGAATCTTTGGTGTTGTTTAGAGTCAAACACCTCAAATTCCTCCTTATGGAACTGGCTTGTAACTCACTCATTCACTCACTGACTACGAACTCACTCAGATTTATGAGCTTAACCACAAGGGGCTGCTATTCAGTGCTTTGCATAGAGTTTATATCTTAAAATTAAGGTGATTAGGTTACACATTAAGTGTCTTTCTTTTATATATAGGTCAAAGTGGATTTACAAATTAGTGTTTTCTCCTTTTTTTACCTACTGTCCAAATTTTTTTGGAAACATGTTTTGACACAGATGCTCTGGCTTCAGCTTCAGAAACATTTCTGTGTTTCAAGGGACCAGAACAGAGATTTTCCTTCTTTTTAAAGGGGGTTTAGTGCCATGGCCTGTAATCCCAGCCCAGTCTGTACCACTGATATATTTTTGGAATAAGAGGTCATGCTTTATTAAAAGATTTTGGATGTTTTTCTGCCTCCCAGTTCCTCAGTCTACTGAGGCCTGTATACAACCAAACATCCTCCACAAACATTAGTCTCTTTCCATGACGGTGTTCCATAGATAAGATAAATCTAGTGTCTCCTTAACTTCTCTAGTTGCTCCTTAATATCTCTGTACACATTTGAGATGTGTCTTCTACTGCTCAGATATTTCTGCTGAGAAAAGAAAATCTAACCTGTTACTCCTAGTGTGTTTTACTGGAGTTCTCAGTAAAGTCTCAAACATGGCTCAGATGTGAATCAACATGTCCCTTGAGACACCAGTGAGACCTGTTAGAGCAATATGACTTTTCCCTGTATGGAGCTGGAGTCGTGAAAGGAGCTGAGCTCTGTGTGAGAGGATTTTAACCTGCACTGCACTCAGTAATGAAGATGTCCACAGAGCAGATATAATTCAAAAGGCCAAGGTCCAGAAGCTCCAGGGAATTCTGCTTCTACAGGATTATAGCCTCACCCCCCACACCCCCCTCCTCTCTCTCTCTTTCTCTCTCGCTCTCTCTCTCTCTCTCTGAAAGCCGATCAGTTCTCATAAGGCCGATGTGAATGGACTGTGTATGAGGTCTAGACTATATCATGACTTACTTTCCTACACTGGTTCTGTGTATAACATATTTACTAACGTATTGTCAAATAAATCTTTACAAAAAATTATTATTGATATTTGGGGTTCTCTCAAAGACAACATCAGTGCCAACCAAGAGAATGTATTATATTAATGTATTAGCCCAATAATTAATTCTGAGCATCTCAAGTGAATATAAACAAAGTGAAAGACACTGATCTGATTCTTAGAATATTGTTGAAACTGGTGGTGAAAGAAACCAGACGTCCTTTTTTAAAATCTCCTCACAGAACGTTGTTTCTGATCAGTGCTGATGTCTGACCTGTTGATTTATGATTTTAAAAATGTTTTGTCAAATCTAAGCAATAATAATGTGTGACTTTATTGAGACCAAGACATAAACTCAAGAGAAACACATTTGAGATGTATTTGAGATGGGTTGCATTCCATCTGATCTCACTGATATCTTGGAGAGACTACAGAGTTATACATTTATTTTTCCTTTTTTATAGGATATTATTATCATGTAGTTTGGCAGAAACAAGGCACTAATTGTTGTCACATTATTGGTAGTTTTAAATACAGTACGTATAATACCATGGGTCACTGATATTGATTACTGATAATACCACAGGGCACTAAAAACAGCAAATACCTATAATATCATTGGTCATTACTATCCAGTTTATACCAACAATGCTACACATCATAAATTTTGGCTCACTAATCTTAGTCCATACCTGTAATACCATAGGTCACTAATATTGTCTGATATTTCTGGCTTTGCTACATATAAATGCTGAAGGTTTGTGGTGGGTGTACAGGGTTCAGTTTTTGGGGTCAGGCTCAGGTCTTTCCTCTCCACATTAATCGGTCCTCATTGTTCTGCTGGACAAGTCATGCGTGTGAGTGTGTGTGTTTGTGTGTGTCCCAAGGCCAAACACCCCCCTGACCCCAGCATGACCTCTGCCCATCACTAAACACAGGGCTCCTCTCCTCTGGAAAATAAATACAGTGAGATTCACTATTTTACTGTCCATCACAGCCCCAGAGACCAGACCCCAACCTCTACTCACTACCTCCTGTTTCTCTCTCTCTTCTCTCTCTCTCTCTCTCTCTCTCTCTCTCTCTCTCTCTCTCTCTCTCTCTCTCTCTCTCTCTCTCTCTCTCTCTCTCTCTCTCTCTCTCTCTCTCTCACTGTCTGTCTCACTGTCTGTATTACTGTATCTTTCAGTCTGTCTGAATTGTCTTTGAGAAATGAAATCATATAAACTCCAGTTGATATTTAATGATAAATGACACACTGTGAATTGTAAATCACATTTTTTTTTCAGTGCCAAGACTCTGACTTATAAAATTATGGTTTTGCAATTGAAATCAACACAAATCTAGTATATATAGCTCACATTCCTCATCATGATATTGTTGTAAGGGACATCTGAAGTGATTTGATATATTTGAAGAAATCTGGTATGGAAAATGGAGTATGAATTCACTAGAAATGGCTTAAGCTACGTAGAAACATCTTCAAATGGATAGAGTAGTCTAATCATATTACACAAATCTCAGTGCAAATTGTGAGACATAAGGATTCTGTTAGAGTAAATTTCTTTTTATCAAGGTATATTTTAAGGCCAAAGATTTATTTATCCATAGTGTGCCATTTTAATATTTTCACATTGACTTGGTCATGTTGGTGCACTATGAGTCTGAATGAAGAGTCTGAAAGCTGGAACAAGTGTTGTTATATATTTTTTTGGAATCCAGTCCCTGTTCCTTGCTGCTGTCATTAACATGTTGGTTTAGTGCTTGTTATGAAAAGCAAAGCTGTCTCAGGGGAACCTCCCAAAACACACACATCTCACACGGATACCTCCAAGAGAAAACGCCGACGGCTCCCTTTTGTTTGGTTTAGTTGAAGAGCTGGAGTCAAGCATGTCACCTGTGTTATGTTTCTGCTCATGAATATTCATGTAATGCGTCTTTTTTTTTCACGGTGAAAAGTGTATGGGAGTAAATGAGAGAAAAGGAGGAAGAGAAATCTGTTCTGATGACTCTTTGTGGTTTGTTGTGGTCTGTTTGAAGCCAGGAGAAAATGGAGAGCTTTCTCTCGGCCTTCGTGAGAATGGAAATGTATGCAAGAGCAAGACGGAAAGGAGACAAAACAATTTGGTGGAACTGAGAAAGCGTTTTTGAAGCCGAGCGGCTGATGAGACTGAACTGCTTCAATACAAACATAAGAACGTCTGCATTCGCACATATGGCTAACTGTTTGTTTTCTTTGTTTTTTGTTTTTTTTTGCATCACATTTGAATTATTTTGTGGAATGTAGCCCTAAATTTTAAGTTAAATTTGAGTTGCCACCCTCAGTTTTCATAAATAAATGTTAATCGGTGATATCTTCCTGTTGCTGAGAGTTTGGTGTTATTAGCTGCTACACTTGAGCTTTTGTACAATTTGCCTCCATCTGTATAAATACTATTAGATCATGTCAATAGAAGGAGTAGTGCTAAGTGTCACTTAATCGAGGCCTGCTTTTTTTCATGGAAGGGTTGGAACTTTCTGTTTGGATCTGAAGGCATTCAGACTCATAAACATCAATTAGTGCTGATGTTGACTGATTAGTTCTGTCACTACAAATCACCCCATATAATGACACTCTATTTAATGTGTAAATTCCGCAATTGAACTGTACCCATTTCATGGAGCAGCCACATATGAGCCTATATTTACCCTGCCCAATGCCAAGTAACCCTAGGATAGAGGTGTGTGAAACCCCTTAGTACTGGTGTTAATGGATTAATTGAGCATCCAATAGCTCTGGGATGAGTTGTAGTACTGTTTTTGAGATCCAGACTTAAGCACCCAACATCAGGACCTGACTGCATTGGGTAAATGCAGACAAATACATAAAGCAATGGACAGGCACTTATAAGCAAAATGTATGAAGAAAGGTTTTGACTGATTTTGAGTGATTCACTCTTTTACTGTGAACTGTGAATGGGAAACATTTTGGGGGATTGCTTTCTCCATTCAGCATTCACATGTGAACCTTTGTTTGTAATTTGAAAATCAGATTCATAATTTAAGAATGGGCTTTGCCAGAAATTCTATGTTTGTTGTAGTGGAGTTAGCATATTCAGAACAAACTGCTTTGCGTTTGTTCCTCTGTGGGTGTACATGCATGATGTGTGTGTGTGTGTGTGTGTGTGTGTGTGTGTGTGTGTGTGTGTGTGTGTGTGTGTCTGTGTGTGTGTGTGTCTGTGTGTGAATGTTCCGCGTGGTGCCAGGGGACAGATGGGGACGCTGAGAGATGCCCGCAGCAGTGGACCGTCCCAGAGACTCTTTTCTTCTTGGAAGGTTTTACAACTCGATGCTGGAACTTTGCTGTGAGGATTTGAAGGCATTCAGCCACATAAACATCAGTGAGGTCAGGCGCTGATGTTGAATGATTATTTCTGACATTCCAAATCATCTTGAAAGTATTGGATGGAGCTTATTTACCTCCAAAGCCAAAACGGTGGGGTTTTCCCTCTTTATCTGATGCTTCCCATTTGTCATGGTGACTGTAGGTTCATGTGCAGCTGCTTCAGAGCGTCCCATTTCATTTCATACTTTTCAAAAAAAAAAAAAGATTTAAGCTGTGAGTTGTACATAGTGTAGATTGGTTTGATCACATTAATTATTTAAGAAACGCTTCTAACACAATCTAAACCTGTTGTATAGTCTCAAGGATGAATGAACATGTTACCAGCTGTATGTGTGTGTGTGTGTGTGTGTGTGTGTGTATCTCTGCAGGGCACACTAACATAGCCTTATAATGCCCCTTATTGAAAAGCAATTGTGTGGCTGTGACATGGAAATTTGAATACTAATTACAAAATTAGGAGAGACAGTGTAATTCTGTGGGTGCTCAGTGGAGAGAGAAAGGCGCCCGGGGAGCTCTCCATCTCAAGAGTTTTGGTGCCACTATATAACTTTATTCTGTCTTTCTCTCTGCAAAAACTAATGAAATCCTTTTAAATATAGTCAATATAAAAGGGGTTGATTTTTTCTTGTGAAATTAGGGCAAAACTGACTTAAACAATCCATAAGTTGTCTTACAACAGTCAGAATGAGAAATATTAGCCAAATCTAGACTAGATTTAAAATAATTTCCCTTATCAACACACCATTTTATCTCATATTGATGTTGTTGTAAGACTATTACTACATTTTAATTAGACATTCTAAGAGTTCCTTTATTTCTGTGGTGTGAGTTAATGAGGAAAGTTTTTCTTTTGCTGTGATCAGTTTCAGCCCTGCTGCACACGTGTAAATTAGCCGCAGAGCGCGCTAGCATCACCTGTTGAGAAGCCGTCTGGTGTGTGAAATGAGCCTCCCGCTGGAGCCCCGTAAAGGTGGAACTTTCCCTGAGTTGCTGGTCTCAGAGCAGATTTATGGATCTTTTAATGTGTCGAGACCACAACTCAAAAAACACCAAACTGGCCCTGGATCAGTCCAAAAGCCAAGAGTCCACTTTGCGCCTAAGGCTTGGAACCTGAGTGGCTCAGAAATGGGCAAGTCACTGACATAGAAACAAGTCTGAATTCACCTTCTGTAGAGAACTGTAGAAACTCAGCAAGAAGCACACCTCACACACTGAGAGCACTGTCTGTCACCCAGCCCCGCTGATCCGCCCTCCCAGAGGAAAAATTTATTGCTCAAATGTTGCTCTTTAATGACTCAGGAGACTCACTTTAAAGTCTTCAGGAAAGAAGCGTTTTGCTTCCTCTTTAATATCTCTGTAGACAACACTGAGATAAGATGGAGAAAGGGTAGAGACTTAACTGAGTATTTTCTCTAAGACTCAAAAGAAGACACATGATATTCCTGAGCTTTTGTTCTCAGGAGAAATATCTGAGCAGCAGGAGACACAAGTTATAGTGTCCTACATCTCTCAGTGTTCCAGGAGAAACTGCAGAGACATTAAGGAGAAACTGCAGAGATATTTAAAACGTATCCAAAGTAAGTGTCTTCTCTGCTGAAAAGGTGTAATATAAAGACCAGACAGATCCGGAGTCTGTTTTTTTTTCCTTCATCTTCTCGTCTTGCCAGCATCTCGTGTTCTCAAGTAGTGTCTAATCTCAAAACAATATTGATATACGACCTGCAATAAATAAATAAATAAATATATAAATCACCCCTCTCTGCTAACCCTTGAGGCTCTTAACCCTTAGATGTGACTCTGTATGTAAACCAGAGCAGATGAGCTGATGAGTCTGGAGCCAGAAAGGGTTAGTAAAGAAATTAAATAGGTAGGTTTCAGTTTCAGAGTCCTGAAAACCCAATTAAGCTTCTGCACAAAGAAACATCAAGTACTTTCACACGGTGGCGGCATGCCTTTGGGAATCTGAGTACGTTCAATTACTTTGGGATTAATTTGGGGGTCAGCGTGGTTCATGTGTGGAGTGCTCGCGGCGGAGAGTGTGGAGGGGGTTGAGACACTGAATGGAATTTGGTCACTGTCATCACTGACTGAACAAAACCTCATATATTCTCATTGCACAATTTTTTATTTATGTTCATTAATCATTATTTGTCAGCTATCCCACCTGTTTGCTAGGACCCAGTCCCCCCCAATAAAGCAGGATACCACCCACCTGGGGTGCTGAAGGTGAGCATATGCTTCCTCAAGAACACCTACTGCAGATACTTCCACTGATTAACACTAGGCCTTCCTACCCACCTAAAGAGCGCTTGCTTGGAATGATGCTCTCAAATATCTGAGGCATTGCCAGGGATTGAACTGGTGATCTCTTGAGTCTCATTACACCATTTTAACAAGACAGGGGAAAAAATAACTTCTTAAGTTTTTAAATGCAAGTGTCAGGGCTGGGCAAGACAGACAAGGGACAGGGACGTACACGCAAGGAATTTACATAGACAGAATCAAAATAAACACAGGTAATACAGAAAGAATGAAGACAAGACTAAACCGAATTAAACAAGGACAGACAGGAAACAACCGTGAACCCAGGTAGATAAGTGTAGATATATGTAAACACAGAGGCACAGAAACACACATCTACACACACAAGAACCGACAAGGGAATACTGAAACAAACAGACTATACATACACACAGCACAGACAAGGAACACCTGGGGACAATTGGACAGAGGCGGGACTAAGGCGGAGACAGAAACAAAACAATAACAGAGCCATGTGCTACATAAGCACATGGTGAGAAAACATACATGACAGGACCAGGGCGTGACAGCAAATATATAGAGAATTCAAGAAATTATTTCTATTGGTTCATTAATCATGAAATTATAACACCGTGTAAACAGCAGTTATCTCTTTTTAAATCAATATTGGAAAATACCAGGTTTTATCCAGGCATCGACAATATGTTACAAGAGCAAAGCTCATATATGTAGATTTTTTTAAATTATAGACATATCCATGCTCCACTTTGAAATGTTGCTAGGTTGGACAAGCTGTCACGCCCTTGTCCTGTCTGTTTTCCCTGCCATGTGCTCTCTTAGCACATGGCTCTGTTTGTTATTGTTCGTGTCTCCACCCTTGTCCCGCCTTTGTTCCTCCTCCTCGTCAGTGTCCTCGTCAGTCTCATTTGTAATCCGGCCCTCTCGTTATCTGTCTCAGGTGTCTCTTGTCTATGTAATGTATTTAAGTTCCCTTGTCTCACTTCCTCTTGTCGGTCATTCGTTTTGTTTCCCATGTCATTTCCCTTTCGTGGTCTAGTCTGTCTGTCTTTGCTATCATTCGTTTCCTCTTTCATTGGTTTTTTCTTCAGTCTGTCTGTTTCTCTCCACCTTTAGTTTGCTTTCCACCTTCATTTGGTGCTCTCCGGTCTGTCTGTCTCTCATGCCCTCCAAGTCAGTCTTTGTATCTCTCTTGTCTCATATCTGTCTGTGTCCTAGTTTAGTCTGTTTAGCTGTCCATGTTCAAGATTAGTCTGTTTCTCTGCTTTCTCTGTTTAGTTCTATCTGTCTAGGGTTGTCAGTCCAGTTCCCCTCAGTCCAGCCCCTCTGTCCAAGTCTCTCAGTCTAGGTCTTTCTTGGTCTAAGTATTCTGTCTTTGTTTTGTACCTTTTGGTGTAAATAAAAGTCACTGTGTTATAGCGAGTGTGTCCGCCTCCGTCAGTCCACTCAGTCCGCCCTGCGTTCCTGACACAAGCTTTGCAGAGCACTGGCAATATCTCCTTTCAGCAAGCAACCTTTGTTTAAACTCACTGCATAACGTTCAGCTACAAAAAAAAAAAAATCAATTTGACACTCTTAAATAATCCTAGTTGTTCAGCTCACCAGGTATTGACAAACAGTGACAGTAACACTTTAACAGGAACATTCACTTGATTCCTCTTCAGGGCCACTGTGGAACTCCTAGTTCTTTGCTTAGACGTGCTGAAGTTTTGCTTATCAGACTGAAAATGTATATCTTACAGAAGAGAATGTCCATAAAAACATCTTTTCTCTCTCCTCTCCTGTTCCAACTGTGAGATTCTTATTCCAGATAACACTCTCACGTCAGAGCTCTCCCCGATAAGATGCTTTTCTCCAAGAAACTCAAGTCAGCATTTTACCCTCCTCTCCAAACTCTCTCTAACAGAACAGGAGACAATAACACACAGATTCAGGCTGGGTGTTAGCTCACAGATCTTCATTTTACCTTCACTTTTTCACACAGGTGCAGTGAAAAGTTAAGGAAGTTTTTAGACACTCCTGGTTCATTACTTTAATAAATCTTTATATTTGAATGACACTTCAATGTAAGGGGGAAAAAAGGCATGCATTTATTATTATTTTCTTTTTGATTTCTCACATTTTAAAGCAGCTATCATTAAAAAACTAACGTAAAAGTCCTGCAAATATTTATTTTTCTTTTGTGGCTACATCTAGAACCATGTTTACATTACCTTGGCATTCACAGAGGAGAAGTCCCATCAGACTGATAATATTTGCTGATCAAAAAAAAAAACCAAAATGTGTGGTGACCCCAGTTTGCCATAAGCAGGGCCCAAAAGCCACAGCTGCCACAGAAGGTGACCACATTCATTGGCTGTGACATTAAAGTGTGTTCCAGTGTGAAGGATCTGCAGCCTTACTTCAGAATGATTTGCAGGATGCTCCCAATATGTTTTTCATCTATGGGTTACCTACAGTTCTTTACACACTTACAACATGAAACACCTCTATATTTCAGACATACAGATGTGTATGTACAGAGCATAGCTGGTAAAACTATTTTCCTCTCTATTTTCCTACAGAGGACCATTTCCATTCATTGGGCAAGATCCTAAGTTCTTTTTATTCCACAATTTTAACAGATTTTAAAATGTCAGTTGCACTTTACAGCATCTATTAAATGCCATAAATATAAACATAAAGAGCTGAGGCTGATTTGAGATCATATATAGAACAGCACATTTTTTTCAAGCAACATGTCATAAATAAAATGATCTACATTGGTTTTCGGTGCAATCAAAACTAGGAAATAATTTGTCATAAGGAGGCAGTTTTTACAGTCAAAGCCCCTCTGAGATGGATGCGGATGTTGCTACAGGGTTTTGTTTTTTCAACCTCTCCATTTTATTTGTCTCATTCTTGGACAGGGGTCAGTTCTCCTTTTATTTCTCTCTGTTTTATCTCTCTTGCTCTGGACAGGGGTCAGTAGAAGCAAGAGTCTGTGGAGAGGTGTCCCTCTGAGACAGAGAGAGACACAGAGGAGAGATCTGACATGTTTTATAAAACAGTGTCATGAGGCGGAGCAGCGAAGTGGAAAAATGACTCGGTGCATCTAAACCGCAACAAACACAGAGAGAGAGAGAGAGAGAGAGAGAGAGAGAGAGAGAGAGAGAGAGAGAGCTGTGTCATACAAAATGTGAAGAATAGAACTGACAGGGTTGATGTGGCAAAAATGCCACATCTGAATGTGTCAGTATCTGTCAGTATCTGAATGTGAATTCAGTAACTTCACTAGTTCTGTGTTACATATTTTAATATAAATAACCATTCATATGTAATTATACTTTAGCAATGCATCACTTTTTGGTTTCCCTATAAATGTACATGAAATGGAATGGGGTGCTCTGGATCATTCATTCATTATCTGTAAGCGCTTATCCAGTTCAGGGTCGCGGTGGGTCCGGAGCCTACCTGGAATCACTGGGCGCAAAGTAGGAACACACCCTGGAGGGGGCGCCAGTCCTTCACAGGGCAACACACACTCACACCTACGGACACTTTTGAGTAGCCAATCCAACATGTGTTTTTGGACTGTGGGAGGAACCCGGAGCACCCAGTGGAAACCCACACGGACACAGGGAGAACACACCAAACTCCTCAAAGTCAGTCACTGGAGCGGGACTTGAACCCACAACCTCCAGGTCCCTGGAGCTGTGTGACTGCTGCTCTAGATCAGCTACACACAAAGCTAATGTCAAAATACTGATACTTAGTGAATGGTGATGGTCTACAGGGGCAGAATAACTAACAGCATTTTGAAGTTATTTGTTGTTAATGAGTTACAGGGTATTTATACATGTATTTGTGTAATTGATTTGTGTACAGGTTTTGTGTACAAGGTACTTCTGTGTTCTGCTGCAATTCCCCGTCATCACATGTCTCACTGATATTGGTGACCCTACCCTGTATTCTGTAGTGTTTGTAAGTGCTGGACTGGAGGCCTTTTGAGTCCTTGTACAGGCTGTTTGTGATTGGCTAGTTCAGTACATGACTTTTGGCTAAAATGCGCTATGTGGTCCTTGCCTACTTCAGCAGAAATGTGACAAAATGGCACACAAGTGATGCTGGAATATGGAGCTGATTTCCTTATAGCTCCTACCAGCCTGGACTCCTTTAAAAGTGAAGGTTTCTGAGGCCGTTAGGACAAATACATGGCATTTAACAGCGATCTGTCGCAAATTCTACCTTTTCTTTCTTTTGCCCTGAATTGCTGCTGTATGTGCCACTGGGGGGATGTAATCTGTAAACATTAGACTTTCATGTTTTGGGGCTGTGTGTGTGTGTGAGTGTGTGTGTGTGTGTGTGGCTGCAGTGGGGCTAAAGTACAGGTTTTGAAGCTCCGGCGACTCTAAATGGAGTTCAAGCTGTCATTATCTGTCCACACAGATAAACTCAAATTACACCTCAATACCTCGGCTGTTAAGTTGTTTTCTTTTGTCGTCTCTCTTCCTCTTTCGCTCTCTCACCCTCTCTTGGTCTCTCTCTCTCTCTCTCACTCACTGGGTAAAGGGGGAGGAGAAAGGCAGGTGCACTCACGCAGAGGTAAGCACTCGTATGTAAGTGCAATTCCGAAATCATCGTCTTGCTGAGAAACACTTGAAATTGTTCTCTAATGGCCCGGGCTCTCTGCTATGGTTTTGATTATAATGTGAAAATTGCATCGCCATGCCTTCAGCTCCAGACGGGATGGAAGCGTAATTGGTACGTGCATTGAATGCCTCCTTGTCAGAGAGATAAAAGGGGATACACACATGCGCACACACACACACACACACACACACACACACACATATGCCCCCCCACAACAAAAAATAAATAAACCCTTCATACATTGCAAAAGTAATGTATAATATTACTCTTCCTGAGACTGTTGGTAGAACACTCTGTAATATTCACCTTACTGCAGGAGTTCATTCTTAAGGTTCTTAAGGTGAAACAAGCATTTAATAGAAAGCCCACATAATCATCTATAAAAGCTTATTCCAGCATGACTGCTTTTTCAATCAGTCCCACCCCAGAATGTGCCATGGCAACTGACACTGTAATGCTGTTTCTTTACATTCATGTCCAGTATTATGAAAAGCTCATGTAGGTGCCAATGCCACATGGCCACAAACAGAGACCTGAATTAATATATTTTTAATATGCATTATTAAGAAATTCTATCAGTTGGAAAGTTTATACTTTTTGAAATGATCCCTCTTTCTGTCATTTCCCTCACTAAGACAAAGACATACACTGAATAATTGCTCTCTGGACAATGCTGTCAGAAGGTTTTTAAGTAGGTTATCTATCAGCTCTGTCATGCAGATCTCCTGCAGTCTGCTGCAGATTACTCTAGCTACAGTGTGATTGCTGTTTTGAAGGGGAATAACCTTATGATTTTAATATTAGTCCTAATATTAATATTATTTATATTTACATTTACATTTCCTTGCTGTGTGGCAGGTACTGTACTGTTGCCTTGTTTCTCATTTAGAAGAGTGGAGATCTCCAGGAGGTCCTGAAAAAATGTAATTTAATTTAATTTGATTTAATTATTGTATGACACTTTTTTTCTGTTTGTTTTTTATCATCGTTAATACAAAATGCAGTGTGTATAATCAATATAGAAAAGCATCAAAAGGAAACGAGACAATTAAGAGTAGCTGCACATGAACATAAGTCCCCATACAGTGGAACTGTGTAGAAGCATGTAGCTTTATCCAATACATTTAGGAGAATTTATTTATTTATTTATTTTTTGTTTCAGAACTTATCATCCGACATCAGTAGCCAACCTCTCAAATGTTTATGTGGAAGGCCACCAAACCCTCACAGCCATGTTCAGACATCAGCTATAAAGCCTTCACAGAAGATTAGAGACTGTTACTATAGTAAAACAAGGAACAAATCCCATATTGGTGTCCAAGGAAACGCTGGAGCAGATGTCCACAAATGTTCGGATGTGTCATGTAAACTGATAAATATCTGACGTATACTTTAATACAAAGTCAGTTGAAATTGAAGATAACATGTACATGAAACTTGTAAAAGTGAAGAACTCTACAGTGACCCAACAAAATCCTCTCCAGACTCTCTGACTCTATCTCTGACAACAGACAAAGACTGAAATGCACATATGAAAAGATCTATTTTATTGATGACCCCCTTTTTTTTCTTTTTGCATGTTTGTTTTTGTTTTTATATTTTGTCTTTTTTTTAAAGCAAGCACCCCACCAAAGCCCCTGATTCTAGCCTGCTTTTTCTTTGCTTCTTTTGTGCTTCCCGGGGTTTGAATGAAATCAATACACATGCACATATACACAAACACAAAAATATAAGCAAATTTACTTTCAGACGAAATATTCACAACATAGAATCACTTTAAACACATGAAACATCTAAAAATTGATCATTTATCTTACATGTATTGAAACATTTTCAGAACAAGAATACAGATGTTTATATAGATTCACTATATCGTATATCATATATACATTTTTTAAGTGTATGCATATTATTGTTGCTTAAAATACATAATACAGAACATATAGCCTCATGTCCTGTCACAGTATGTCTATGTGTGTGTGTGTGTGTTTTCTCATTCAAACACACTCTAATAAATTCTAGCTAATTCATTTTTTATCCTCCCCTGGGAGAGTCCTGCAGATTTGTCTGAACAGAGGAAGTGTCGGGTTACCTCCTCTAAATTATTAATGTCTCTCTTCTCTCTCAGCCGTGGCAGAAATTTCAAAATATTCACTGGCTTCAGTAAATATGAAAAAACAATGTGTGTGTGTGTACGTGCGTGCGTGCGAGCGAGCGAGCGAGAGAGAGAGAGACAGAGCGAGCGAGAGAGAGAGAGAGAGAGAGAGAGAGAGAGAGAGAGAGAGAGAGAGATGTTGACTCAGTTGTAAACCGCTCTCTGTCTCCGTACAGTGTGAGGAGTAACTAGTTCCATTTACTCAGATATTTACAGGAGCAACGAAGATGGCGATACCATCTTTAGAGGAGGAGAAGTTAGACTGAGCTTCACGGTCATGACTTACAGTGGCCCTAAAAGGTACTAGAAAAGTAGTTATTTTTTAACATTAAAAATAGTGACATTAGATAAAATGAGGCGTTTTGTTTATTTATACAGCACATTTATTAGATAAGTTTCTCATTCTTTTTTTATGTATTAGGCTCAAGGTAAAACTGAGAGCGTCTTTTACTCAACCCACCCCCTCCCTTACATGACGTGGTTTGGTCCAGCATTTAATCCAGGCAGACCGCTAGTTGGTCGCAGTGAATTTGCAGGGGTAATTTGCTGAGTATAGTCTCATACATTTCTATTGAAAAGTCTGGCTTCCACAAACGAAAAGAAAGCAGAATAGATAATAGGAAAAGGTACAGTGTTTCACCTAATTTTTCAAAATAAAAGGTGTAGTTTGTAAGTCGTGGAAATGAACGTTAATTTAGTCTAGTGGAGAGAGAGTGCTTTAGCTAGCTCCCCTAGTATTGCTAGCTATCACTAGCTAACTTAGCTAATATCATAAATTTATTTATTCAACGTTTACTCAATTAAGACAAACCTAGTTCTACTCACAACTGAAGGTGAGCAGCATTGTGTTGAGGGACATGCTAAAAAAAAAAAATATATATATATATATATATATATATATATATATATATATATATAAAACCCATATCTTTTTACATGTTGTTTTTAATTTCTGTTAGAGGAGGTAAATAAACAGACAATAACAAGGCTTCGCATTTCCACTAGAAAACTGCAGTGTTCCAAAGACGGTTTTAAATGGGTGTATTCAGAGAGACCGTTTTCTTCTGTCATAATGAACCTAAGGAACCAATAATGTCATCTTGCTGGGCAGACTTTCAAGCTGCAGGCCAGCTTTGGAGTGGTAAGTGGAGATTAATTACAGGAATTAATTACATATTGTTGCTTTAATTGAAGCACTTTACTTAAAATGATAATCTAAAAGTAACTCCAAAAAACAAACAAACAAACAAAAAAACCCAACAACACTGGACTACCAACATTAATAGTCAGCCATAGGGATGTGTGGTATTCACATTTTCATACCATCATACCGTCTCAAAATATTAATACAGTAAATGGTACTGCCCTGGTCATGGGTTGGGGGTGGGGGCCACCGTCTAGCTGCATGAGCCCCATATCTGTGAACACAAAATCAAAAACATAAAAAACATATAAAATGTCTACAAATGTTGTATAATATTTACTTGTGCCAAATATATACATTTTAACAGAAGATTTATATGATATATATAGTACTAAATTATATAAAAAATATAGTACTAAATTAACTAAATGGCCCTGTTATGCAGTAACGGAAAAATATTTACCTGAAACTAGCTAAGCATTAGGAAAATGCACACTAAAGCCAATATTTACACCCTTATTTTTAAGTGTAGAAATTCTTTAAAATACCACATTATGAGCCACCTTTCAGCAGATTTTAAGAATTTACTTGGTTTATCCTGGAATCTTAAGGTTGGCTTTTAAAATGTGTAACCAACTTTAGGAATGTGGACCAGGACGTTTAACCAATGGAAAGAAAATGGAGGGAGGAAATTTTCCATTTAAGCAAGGAAAGTAAAATCTAGTTTATGTTAAATAAAGGGATGTAAACTGCATTTACAATTGGGTTTACAATCTACTGCTAGCTGCATGAAATGAGCAAGAGTTGCTAGAAAATTTGTTGCATGGCACTACTAGCAGCTCTGAGTTATTGCAGGTTCCGTTTGCTACAGAATTGCATCTGTTGTCTTTATTCCCCTCCATTTTCTGATTCTGCATTTCCCAGTGCAACCAGCTTGGTACTGATACCTGGTATTGAAGTAGTGTCATGTCCAGCAATATGATGCATTAATATTACATATATTTGATGAAATAATACAAAATCAATTTGCTTTCTAGCCCCGAATTAAACCTTACATCGGGGCTCCCATGTTTGCAAAAGGTTTAATACAGAAACTCTGTGTCAGAATAACTGCTATTTCATAATGTGAAGAAATATCACAGGGCATAAAGGAATTGTCTTTAAGTAAGATTTTCACTATTGATGAGCTTATGTTTCCCTTAGTAGTTTGGAATACATTAGTGCATGCACCGGTCAACAATGAATTTAATTTCTCCTCTGTTCATATTTAGTCTCTTACGGCACTTTTCCACTGCTTTGGACCTACACAACTTGAATCGACTTGGCTTTGCTCTGATAACAGTCAGTTATGGTTCCAACTGCGTGGAGTAGGTACTAAATCAAGATGTGTAAACCCTACAGTGCACATATTGGCCAGATTACTGTGGAGCTGTATTCAGTCAAAAAATACCAACAAAATAAATTAACAAATGAATACACAATTAGTAAACTAGGTTTACTGCCGTTGTTGTTGTGGTTTTGAAAGCCTGCGGTTCCCGTTAGAAATGAGGATTTGTGACGTCACCAGCTCCATTTGACTGAGCTGTGCGAGTAGAAATGCGACAAGCTAAACGTGAGTCGAGCCGATCCAACTCAGTTGGAAAAAGCACCATTATTTCCCTTTTTGTGTGTAATATCGTGGTGTAGTAGCTACTGCTTTGTGATTGGGTAGCACCACTCACTTTCGCCCTTTAATTTTTAATTTTAGACCAAATATATTCAAATGAGAATAACAGAGTAGTATGTTCTTCAGCTCCTGTGCTTGTAGATGCTGGATATTCTGGGACGTTCCACTGATCACAGCACACTGATTTAGGGCTTATGATGATTAAAAACCTTATTTTTATTTTATTTTTTTATAAGTATGGATAGAGGCAACACTGCCATATGTAAAAAAAAATGTTTGGGATAGAACTGGAAGATCATGGATTAAGTGGTGGACATATGGTTTTTCTACTTTAAACTGAATGGGAAACGCCTCTGAGTCTGTTCCTCTGACCCGAGACCCTGCTTAATATTCACCAGCCCAAAAGAATAAAACAAACCAGAGAAAGCGTAAATGATGAGGGTCCTGTGGTCAAGCGCACTTAATAACTCTCCACTTTACTTCAGGCTTTCAAGCTTTTTTAATGGCTAAGAAATGCTCCCATTGTTGGTGTCCACAACCCGTGATTCTAATTTTTAAAAATACTTACTAAATGTGAGCTGTCATTTAGGAGCAGTTCTGTATCTGGGTTTTTATTATTTATATATTTGTCTTTAAATAAGGAGTCCAAAAGGTGGGACACATAATGGTTAATGTTCTTTTTTGTAAGGGCTTTAATATACATCAGTGTTTTCTTAGTTGATTTGCATTGTATTAACATGTAAAATAGAAAGATTTACACAGATATAAGCTCAGAAACCAGTTATATTTTCATAAATATATTTCAGCATCTATTTAGTGTAAAATCATCTTAGAAGTGTATAAACTAGAATAAACATCTGATTAATATCCTTTCATTTTAGAAGCATACACTGCCTTTTTGACTTTATTGTGTGTATTCAAAGCATTAATAAATAAACACATACAGTTTTGTTTGTTAAACTAAAAACTAACTTTCAAAATGAAGCAAATGCTTTAGACTTTTCTTTTGAAATTTCTGGAATGTAAGAGAGAGCTTCCTCATCCCATCATCCTAAAACGAATTGATACCTTTGACGGATGTGTAAAGACAGCGATATTAAATGGACAAAGTGTGGATCGGGTTTCAGGTGATAAAGGTTTTGTGGTGCGAGAGCACTTTCACCAGCCACCTAATGGAACACACACACACACACACACACTCACACACACATACCTTTATCCATAGGTTGGCAAATTCATTTAAGCTCTAGTAAGACACAAACACACATACAAACACTACAGAATTCAAACTTAGAAGCGCACACAATTTATCTGTTAATGTCTTATAAGTCATAGTAGTCACTTAACCTCTACTATGGCACATATACACTCATCATAGAAATACACATACATAAAAAACATGTCACAGACTTGCGCGTGTGCGCACACACACACTTGCATGCACACATCAGTGTGAAGTGTGAAACACCTACTCAGCAAATCCCACCAGATTAGCTTTTAGAGAGACTTATCAACCTTAGGTCTCTCTCTCTCTAGGTCTCACCCCACACTGACCCCAGTTACCAATTAGCGTCCTCTAGTGCACCCCTCGCCAACACACACACACATACCTACCTCTCACTGGTGCTTTAGCTAAATGTCTTGGTGGAAGACTCTATGAACAGGTTAATATCTGAGACCTCAGGTCTCTCATTGACCGGATAAAGGTGAAGGTTTTAGTCCCAAGACTAAAGGCTGTACTTGCAGCTCTCTCAAACCTGTGGTAGCAATTAACTTGTTAAATTTACTCAAGTATATGTACTTCAGTATGTACTGATGGGTTTGTACTTTTCTAAATATAAATAAGTGTTCATGTATACTCTGTGGGGACTCCGTTTTTCCAACATGTTTTGAGTAGAAGTCAGGAGTTATTTTCCACTCTTCTGGGAAGGTTTTACTATATGGTGAAATGGGGTGTGTGATATGATGATATCAGATCGTGAAGGATAAGAATTTGTCCGTGATACACCATCACAGGGACATTATTGGATCGTGCTAATGCACATTCAGTCCACTGCAGTTCTTATAAGTTACTTACTTACAACATACTGTGTACATATTACACATCAGTCGAATGGGCAGAGTCTCGGGACACCGATAATGTAAGTCAGTACTCTAAAATGTTTGACTAGTGACATCAAACCAAAATAATTGATGTTTGTGTAAAGAGTACTTGCAAAAAGAAAAAATACAGCAGTTCAAAATGAAAGTACAACAAATAAAAGAATAATTAAAAAATATTCCCCGTGGATCTCTGCTATGGCCGTGTAGCTTGGGCTCTCAGCTTTACCGACACATTACTCAAGTCTGTAGACCAATCAGGGGCGATGCTCAACCAAGGAGACAGGGATGCAACCGTGCTTCGGCACCTAACAGACACGGACCACGCGGGACGAGGAAGAGTTTTTTATTGCAACAGCAATCACAATAAACAACAATCAAAACAACAAATACGTTTTTAAAGCTTAGATGCCTTTCACTCTGCCCTTTTCCTACTCAGACCATTTAAACACAGGAGGGGGAGGGAGGTTGGCCTTAAAGGGAAAGAGTACTGTGTTAGAAAGAAGACTAAATGTCAGAATAAATCTAGGTGAGTCAGAACTTTTTTCTGTTTCTTGAGGGTAAAAAGCCATTTGGAGAGGGGCATGACATTAGTTTGTCAAGGAAGTTAAGATGTAAAAAGTTGCTATTAAGCTTAGATAATACAATTTGTTTTGCAGTAAAATTAATCATTTTCCTAATGGAGATGTTGGGCTCTTTGAAGATTCCAAAGGAAGATTCATTTCAATATCTCTAAAAATCCTGATAATGTATTTTTATTTTATCGCCCACCCCTACAGTGAAAATTGCTGCGAAGGTTTCGCGGCCATGAAAACATTAGTGAGATGTTGGATAGTTAATTCTGGATCACAAATTATCCCAATAATTCTGGGGCTTTTTAAACACATCTCGCCTGCTTTTAAAATTAAACATATTGCCCCAGAGCAGTCTATTTCATGTCTTGTTTTTCTATAGAGTTTATGCAAACCGCTTGTGCAACTGAATGCCAGTGTCTATTCAGACTTAACTGAATTCACTAGTTATAAATGGTGTCTAAAAACTTAGACATATACCGCAATTCCTCTCTTTAGGAGTCTGTTGTACACAGAGCTCAGATCTGATTACAGCTGTTCAATCCATTCTCTCGGTCTCTGGAGTAAGCACAGAGTCATGATTGAAAGCCTGTGAAGGTAAAGCCTCAAGTGGTGTGTGTGTGTGTGTGTGAGAGAGAGAGACTCTGACACTAACGCAATAGTTTGTGTCTGACACCTGCCCTTGATTTTCTGTCTGTGCGCTTTAGGTTATTTGCCCCAAACCCCCCCCCCCCCCCCCCCCAACTCCCACACATACACACAACTGCAATTCTGCAAACACACACACACTTTTGCCATCACACTAACACAGACACACATATTTCTACAGACACACACACAAACAGACATTGTGAAACAGTGGAACTGGGTTCTCTGGAGCAGCCCTCCATCCAGTACATCTAGTCGGATTGGTGTTTGAGCACCAGAACTAATCGTCCAGCATCAGCACCTGACCTCACTAATGATTATACAGCTGAATACCCTCAAATCATTTCAGAAATATTTCAGTATCTAGTGTAATGCCTTCCTAGCAGAACACAGACTGACACTGCAGTAAAGAGGAAGAGCATCTTTATTACGGTAATACCCTTCATTTCAGAAGAAATATTGATGAGTTTGTGTGCACAAACTTTTGGCTACATAGTGTATCAGGCTGTATAATTATAATAAGCAAAACAAGTGGAGTAAACAATTTAAAGACTGGAGCTGTGTCTGTTTTTACTGTGTGTTATCTCGAGGGATCTTAGTGCGAGACATGGAGGAATTAGAAAAAAGGGCAGCATTTTGGGCTGTACCTCTTACTCTCCCCGTGTCTCCCTCCTTCTTTCCTTCATTCTCCTCCTCCTTCCTGTTTTCCCTTGCTCTTTTTTGTTTTGCTCATTTGGTCTTTCACTCACAATTTACACTCACTATTTAGCCCCCCCCCCTTCTGTTTTTGGCATCTTTGTGTCTATGTGATGCGCATGTGTGTGTGTGTGTGTGTGTGTGTGTGCGCATGTGTGTGTGTGTGTGTGTGTGTGTGTGTGCGCATGTGTGTGTGTGTGTGTGCGCATGTGTGTGCACGCACTATGTGCTTTGGGGAACAGGAGAATATCTGTTTTGAGGACAACAGCAGGGGGCTAATGAAAAGGCTTTGTTGATTTTAAAGAATTACCAGCCACTGTAGCCAAAATAAATATAATCAGCTTTTTGGATTAGTTGTCACAGACGATTTTACCTACTGACGGTGATTAAATACCCGGGCCGACCAGTTCTTTCTCTCGCTCGCTCTCTTTTTTTCTCATTCGCTCTTGCTTTCACACTCTCTCTCACTCTTTCTCTCTCTCTCTCTCTAGTGACCCATCTCTCTCACTCAACAAAACGCCAGTAAACAGCAGTAAATAAAGAGTGAGAGCATTAGTTATCTGAAACGAGCAGCGACACCCTTTATAATGTTGGGTAGAACTTCAAAGCAGTTTTGCTGCAGCTGAGTGTGACTTCTGCTCGTGTGTGCAGTGCGCTGGCATTGAGCACTGGGTGTTCAGGCCTAATGAGACGTGTGCCTGCAGTTTTTTGGAGCAGATTTACTTTTTGGAGCTCTGTGAAATTGATCTAATGCCTTTTGCATTGAGACTGAATTACAGTACACTAAAAACATCAGGTCTGTGACTTTAAAGGGGAAGTCCACCGATTTACACAAACAAAGTGATGGAAAGTGTCTCTAGATAAACTTACAGTCAATATTGTGGACAGTGTTAGTGGTGGTGAATGGAAACGTCCTTCTCTGAAAAGTTATTACATTAACTAGTAGTAAATATGTGTCTGATGTGTTACCCTAGTTTTAAAGCAGTTTGTAGAAAGTTTCAGAGAGTGATGGTGCTCCATTCAATAAATGGAATGCTCTGAAGCAGCTGGACAAAATACTCAGGTAACATTGCCCAATGCCAAGAGTTGACCACAGGGATAGAAACCTTCCGAGCATTTGGCTTTTGAAGAATGGAACAGATTTCTCTGTATTGATAGATCTGTATTCATTATCTGTCCAATAATACCTTTGGGGTTCTTGGAGTGGTGGTCCACAACTAATGACCTCACTAATATTTATGCATTTGAAAAACATTAAATCCTCACAGGGGCGGCACGGTGGCGCAGCAGGTAGTGTCGCAGTCACACAGCTCCAGGGGCTTGGAGGTTGTGGGTTCTATTCCCGCTCCGGGTGACTGTCTGTGAAGAGTTGGTGTGTTCTCCCCGTGTCCGCGTGGGTTTACTCCGGGTGCTCCGGTTTCCTCCCACAGTCCAAAAACACACGTTGCAGGTGGATTGGCGACTCGAAAGTGTCCGTAGGTGTGAGTGAATGTGTGTGTGTCTGTGTTGTCCTGTGAAGGACTGGCGTCCCCTCCAGGGTGTGTTCCCGCCTTGCGCCCAATGATTCCAGGTAGGCTCTGGACCCCCCGCGACCCTAAATTGGATAAGCGGTTACAGATAATGGATGGATGGATAAATCCTCACAGCAATATTCCAACATCAAATGTAAACCTTTTCAGAAAGAAGAACAAACTCCCTTTTTATTGTGACTTCATTTTATAATAGTTTTATGGCATGGGAGATGATTTCAACTGATAAGAGATGAATATCTGGAGCATACAGGGATTACATGTCGCATTTTATTCACCTTGTTGGCAGATTTCTTGCACATTCGTCACTTTGGCAAATAAAATAAACTCTGCATTCACACATACAGTGCAGACTTCCCCAGTTCCTGTTTCTCCGCTCCCCCCCCCCCACCTCTTTCTCTACCTCTATCTCTCTCTCTCTCTCCTCTGGATTTGAGAGGTTTTTTGACAGCCAGCCCCGGTTCGCATTTGCACTCGCAACGTGAAGCAAAACGCCTCTTCAAAGTGTGCGTCTCGTTTGCGTCTCGAGGAGACGGAGCCGAGGCTCAGAAGCCGAGATCTGAGCGGAGGAGAACAATGGGCCTCCCCTGACAAACAGTTAAAGAAGCCTTAAGACTCCAGTTTAGATCTGTGATGTCACGCTGAATACAAATGAAGGAGCTGTCACTCTCCATTTGGGCTGAAGATCTTTTTGATGTTTCTCTTCTGAGGGCCATGGCTACGATGGGAAACAGGTTCCAAACCAAGCCCCGCCCCTTTCTGTACCTTGGCCTTGTGTCTCCAACAGTCGTGTGGAGATAAAATAAAAAAATAAAGAAAGGAAGGAGCTCCCAGTTCCTCGGAGGTTCTCTCCCTGCTGGAGTGTGTGCGTTTGTGTGTGAAAGAGTGAAACAGACTGAGTGTCTATCTGAATTATTTCTGACTTTAAGAATTAAAGTGCTTAGCTTGCTTTAAAAAGTAAAAGGTTTCAGCAATGGAACAGGATCATCGCTTTCTGTTATTATTGGTGCTTCACATACAGTCCCAGTTTATTCGGGATTGAGGTAAAACGAATAACCATCTACAGTGTCTATAACCTCCATAGAAAAGCACAAGGAGTTAGTGTACATAGGCCTAAACTCACCAAGGCAAAGTGTCTGCAGTACAGGTACACTCTCAGTCTGTTTCAAGGGTAAATATTCAGCATCTTAGTGAGGGAACATAAAAGTACCATGTTCTATATTCATTTAGGATTAAACTTTTTTTTGTTGTTGATTTAATATGCCCAATTTTCATCTCCAAGGATTATATTATGTTCTTTTTATTTTACACAGTTCTGTAATGAAATATTACAATTATTCACCTCTCCTGGAGAAGAGATTGTAATATAGCTTTAGGGAACACCAATAGACTTTAAAACCAATGTTGTACCTTTAAAGGTGTCTACCTTTATTGAACAATAATGTACCTCTACCGTACCTTTTTTTCTGAGTGTACCTTTGGGATAAGTTGGGGTCCAGAACTAATAGTCTGATATCAATACTTGACCTAAATTATGGCTCATAGCAACGTTCCAACAGTAAAGCTTTCCTGTTGCAGGGGAAAGTAGTTGAAATTAACATTTGGTTCAGTCACAAAGTGCAGATGTTTTGTGGTTTTGTGTTCTATGCAAAGGAGTGTGTTGCAGGGAATGATTTGTGAGTGTATTGGACATTAGTTTTCTCACTGCAGTGTCAAGGGAACTCTCAGACTAAGGAGTCACTGGATTAACGTGTAAGCCCTGAGAGACAAGACTTACAGTGCCAATGGAGAAAAACTGTTCTCTTTCTCTATGTTTCGCTCTCTCTCTCTCTCTCTCTCTCTCTCTCTCTCTCTCTCTCCCTCCCTCTCTCTCCCCCCATCAAGTGGAAATCTGGTTTCCATTTAAGTGGTTTCCATTGAGTGGGAAATGGTTTTCAATAGAAAACTGGTTTCCTTAGACCTCTAGATCTGTGCACTTCTTTATAAAAGCTAGCAGTGTCAATCAGTTTGAACAGTTTTATCACTGTATGAAATGCTAGTTCTTCCTTGCAGTTTTGGGAGGGAGATACAAAAATAAATAAAGGTGTAGTGTGATATGCATGACCAACTGGCTCGAGGAAACCATTTTGTTTTTATTTTAATAAAATTTCTGTGCAGATTGTTTAATTAGAATCTCTTAATTAGCAAAGAGAGCTTTAGCAATGGATGTAAAGAAGGTTGGATGCTATAATGGAGAAAATCAAGGCTCACGGTGTGTGTGTGTGTGTGTGTGTGTGTGAGAGAGAGAGAGAGAGAGAGAGAGAGAGAGAGAGAAAACACAAAGAGGAGGGGGTGAGTTAATTATGAGATTTAATACATATTTTTATGGAAGTATATTGTAATCTACCTTCTGAACTCAACAGTAGTGACACTGTGTTTACCTCAATGATTAGTTTGCTTTAAAAAAAAGTTAAACTTAACACGTTAATGTGTAACTGTTGACAGCACTAATATAACCTGTATTTCTGTTTGTTTTTTTTATTATTTTTCAAAATGTACAGATAATTGAGTTATAGAAACTGTATTAATTGTGTGTAACATATAATAATCAAATTAACATTTTATCAATATTTTAATGATCAAATCTTAGTTTTTAAAGGAGCACCAGATGTGCTTGAAAGTGCTCTGGAACAGCATTCTTGAAGATCTACCGCAGTGTTTCCCAAACACAGCTCATACTCTGCAGTTCTGTAGTTTTCTCTGCTCCACACACCTGACCCAGCACACCTGGGGCTCGTTAATTACTTAATGAGTTGAATCAGGTGTGTTAGATAAGAGGAAACACAGAAATCTGCAGAGTGTTTTCCCTAGACTGGGAACAGAAAAGCTCCACCAATCAGATCTTTCTATAGTCAGTACTGATAAGTAAACAGGAGATTATATTATTTTATAGCACTAGATTTTGCTGTGAGGTTTGGATGGCATTCAATCGCGAAAACATTTGTGAAGTCAGGTTTCAATGTTGGAAAATTAGTTTTGCATCTCAGACACCAGTCCAGCTCATGTCAAATGTACTAGATGCAGCTTCGTCACTCCAGAGATCCCAGTTCTACTACTCCACAACACAATACAAACCCATGCCCTCTTGTAACCCCCTTTGCCCACACTTGGCATTGAGCATAAGCTAGGGGCAACTGCTCCAGAGCATCCTCTTTTGTGGAGATTAATGAAGCTCAACATCGGTGTTCACAACTTGTGCAGATTAAAGGAGCTGAATTTACTCGTTATGCATGATGTCTACAAATATTTGGACACTGAAGTTTTCTCTGTACTTAATTCAGAAGTAACAGTGGAAACGTTTTAGAAAGAAGCCAAGGGGTTTTCACACCTTGGACGGTCGTGACATCTCTGGAATCTGAAAATAAGCTAAAAGTATACTTGGGACAGAAGTGTGTTTGTGTGCTTGTGTGTGTGTGAGTGTGTATGTGTGTGGGTATGCAGGTGAGGTGCCCACAGGTGAGGATTAGTGCGCCCGGCTCCGGACTCATTACCAGTGGGTTGTGGGTTCAAATCCTAATGAATATTCATTCCAGATGATAATGATGATCCCATGGTTCTCAAGCCCCCATAACCCCCACCACTAACAACACACACACACACACACTCCTCTCTCTCTCTCTCTCTCTCTCTCTCTCTCTCTCTCTCTCTCTCTGCAGTGTACCTCCCCCTCCCCCTCTTGCTCAGGTTGATAAAACACTTGCCAAGCGCTCATCCCCTAAGAAATTATTAATTATCTGGTTAATGTGCACCAGGCTGTGAGTGGGCTGATTAATCACCAATAAGGGGGAAGCATGCTGGAGGGGGGGCTCTATTTTCTTTCTCTAAGTAACTCTTCCTCCCTCTTATTACACCCCCACCCCCCTCACCCCTTTCATACACACACACACACACACATGCACACCAGCTTTTATCTCATAGGTTTTTTCCCTCTGAAATTTCTGAACTAAGTGATTATAATGTTGAAGTTTTTGGCTTGTGGACCACAGCCATGCAGTAACACTACTGTGTTACTATCACTGTTATTGTGTGTTATACTGGTACGAGTGAATCAGACACAACAGTGTTGCTGGAGTTTTCAGACCCCTCAGTGTCATTGCTGGATTTAGTCCACCAAACAAAAAAACATCCAGCCAACAGCATCCTGTGGACAGTGTCCAGTGACCAGTCATAAAGGACTAGAGGACTACTAACACAACTGTGCAGCAACAGATGAGCTACTCTCTCTGACTAGATCTACAAGGTGGACAAACACGGTGATCCACGTGAAAACAACTAGCACTAGATTTCAGATTTCCACATATGAATATATAATGATTATGTTGTATTAGAAATATATATTGCACTACTAAGATCTAGATTCAGTAATTTCATGACTTGTGTAGTTCAGTACATGGGCAGTTTGGAGTGGTTTGGGATTAACCTCTGTGTTTTATGTTTGGTGGTTTTTGGCATCTCTCTTAAAGTGGTAACAAGTATAATGCATGGATAATAGCTCCTTTCATATGTGAACTTCTTAGAAACTCCAGAGAAACTTAACAGTATCAGGTCCGGAGATGTCCCGGAGTGGTCCTTTCACAAATGCAGTGCACAGCAGGAGGTTCCCTGTGTCAGACACATGTGGAGCGGTGCCTGTGCTGCGTGTGCAGGAGAAAATCCAGCTCTGTTCTCACATGCACTGACACTGACTTTACCCAGAGTCTCTGGGGGCAATAAAGTCAGTCTAATGTCCAGGACAAATGTTGTGGGTGTTCGTGTTCATGCATACAGCTCCTCTAGGTAAACTCCCGAAAAATTCTAGGTTACCGTGCATGTGTGAAATGGACTTATGACAGGCTTAAGCTGGCTGTCTGGTTAGGGTTAGGGAGAACTAGCTAAATGGCTAAGTAGTTTCTGCCGAAAATCGGTCAAAGTTGATTGTACAGAAGAGCAAAACATCTGTGTTGGTCATGGTATAGTTTTAACTGAAATGACACTCACCTTACATATGTGTTTTCTAATTTGTCCACAATGAAGAAGGTTTGTGTCAGGAGAATTTGTCCAGAATTGTTTAATTGGGCAGTGGGGCGGCATGGTGACACAGCAGGTAGTGTCATTGTCACACAGCTCCAGGGACCTGCTCCGGGTGACTGTCTGTGAGGAGTTTGGTGTGTTCTCCCTGTGTCCGCATGGGTTTCCTCCAGGTGCAAAACACACTGGCGACTCAGAAATGTCCATGTGTTTGTGTGTGTAAGTGAATGTGTGAATGTGTGTCACCCTGTGAAGGACTGGTGCCCCCTCCAGGATGTATTCCTTAGGCTCGTGTGCAGCTGCTCCAGAGCGTAATGCTTGTTTTTGTACTGGGATTATACACTGTGAATTACGTGAATATGCCCACAAATATTTGGATATACAGAATCTGTATGTATTTGTCTCCACATGACACTGGGCCCTGCACCATGTTGTGAGAAGGAAAGCTGTTGTAAATAATACAGATGTGTGTGATGGATTGGTGTTATATGTTGTGTTGTGAGTTTGTGCTTACTCTTCGCCTTCTCTCAGTCTCACTCGGGTTTATCACTGCTTTACTCAGGTTTGGGTCAATAGACTTTCTGCTTACTCCGTGTCCCCTGGTGCCAGGCATTCTCTGTGGCTTTAATGTGGCTCGAAAGTGTCTAAATCAGTCTAAAGTCTGATATAGTGACCTGTGCTGTTCTCCTGTAATGGAGCTGTGCTGCTTTTCTGTGTATAATCTCTGGACATTTTTCTGTTCAGCCTACATTTCAGGGTTTCTGTCGCAAATAGTCCTTCTCTTTTCTTGCTGAAATCAGTTGGCTGTTTGGGTTTGTTTTGCACTCTGTGTGTGTGTGTGTGTGTGTGTGTGTTTGTGTGTGTGAATAGAAAACACTGCTGTGTGAAGCCATTGATCTCTCACTGTATCTTCCAGAGAGAGCGACCTCTTACCCCCAGCTGGGATTAAACATTTAATAGCGTATTACAGCATTTAGCCCTAGTTCCAGCCACCATAGGCTTAAGTCTCTCTTTTTCACAGTCATCTCTTTCTCAGCCCCCACCCCCTCTCTCCCTCTGTCCAATCTGTGAAATTGGGAAGGAATGGAAGAAATTGCATTGTAAACGAAATCCCCAACATCCAGCAGAACATGTTCTTGCGCTCTCTCTCTCTCTCTCTCTCTCTCTCTCTCTCTCTCTCTCTGGATAAGAGGGATGGTCTGGGACAGGAAGTGGGGTTTGCCCCTCACTCGTCCAAATCCCTAACAAACCCCACAACCCCCTTGCTAACGGAAAGCTGGCGCGAGCCAAAACAATGTTCAGGGCTCAGGGTTCAACATTTGCATTCGAATTATTTTCTCCTCGGGTCCTTCCAGGCCTTCCTGGGCACAATATGATAAGTAAAGCCAAGTTTACTTTAGTTAATCGCTGCTATTCCCAAAAGAACACCAGATAAGGGAGAAGGGAGGGAGGGAGAGAGGGAGGGGTGTAAGGGGGAGGCTTAAAGAGAGAGAGAGAGAGAGAGAGAGAGAGAGAGAGAGAGAGAATGACAGGCTGTATGGGTAAACAAGGGGAAAAAACACTGCAGCTGTACCACTGTCACACTTTTGGCTTTACTCAAGCCCTCATTGAAAACATTATGCTGAAAGATGCTATCAGTGACTCAACAATAAAACAATGTTGGAGTTTTTTTTTTACTGTCAAAGAAGGTAACTTTACCATAAACCTAATTAAGCAATAATACATGAGAGGGAGTTCTATAACTTGAGCTATAGGCACTCGTATTCTGCTGTCGTGATCAGCACACTAGTGCTAATTTCTCACATCGTAGCATGAACCTCAGGTATTTTATTGCGATTATACCAGTTTATCGCAGTCGATAGGTTTTAATATAAAGTTGACACCGTCTGTGAGGTAAAATTGTGTGTGTGTGTGTGTATGTATGTATGTATGTATGTATGTGTATATATATATATATATATATATACCCCTCACACACACGCACACACAAATATACACACACCCCTTCAAGATTTAAGCTGCTAATGAGAGCTGGGGAACAGAGGTTAGCAGGGACTAAAAATAAATGGCTGAATAGGAGTTTGCTCAGTGGTTTTTCCCATTGATTAGTCGCGTGGCTAATGCGTGCTCATTCCTCAGCTGAGCACTAATTAGCATGCGCCCCGCTCGCCACCCGCTGACCACTAGGCTCTCCGCTGAGCATCGGCCGCAGGAACCAACTCAGTCGCTAACTGCTAATGCTAAGAATAAAGAGAGAGGGGCCAGCCTGTTTGTTTTGCATCCTTTTCCTTGTGATGTTTGTTTGCATGAGCATTTACTGTCTTGTATGTTTTTATATCAGCAAATATTTTCTACTCCGTAGCAGCAGTGCATTGTGTTGTGTGTGAATTCCCCAAGCCCCAATGGGTATGACTGTATGTTTTATGCAGTTCCATTTGCTCTTCATGAAGTTTTATATATTGTCAAGTGTCACACTGAATTGTTTGTTTTATGATTAGTACATATTGGGAAAATTAGCTATTAAAAAAACAAATGCCTGATTTGAAGACGTTATTTTATGATGTCACAACAATGAAGTAAAAATGAATGTAAGACCACCCACATAGCCTGTAGCTGTTTAGCCCATTCATTATCGTTAAAAATATCAAAAGTGCTGTGAGTCTGTTGCATTAGAAGATGTTGGGCAAGCGACTGTGTCATTGCAGTCTTCAGAAGCTTCCAAACATACAATTTTAAAACAAATCATGACACAAGATATAAATGCTACACAATTAATCATGCATTAATCATGGCAGACCATATCTCTCTGGCTGAATGCAACCACAATCTCACAGTAATGTTCACACAGCCTTCCTAGATGAGTACAGACTAATCTTTCATAGATGTAGGCACAAACCTACATTTGAACCTACATGGAGAGCTTATTTGCAATGTGTAGAGTCTTGAATTACAAAAGCCCATACTGCGATTAGTCTATGTTTTAGCCTTCGTTTATCGAACCTCAAACATCTGAGCTCTCTGGCTTTTACACTGAAACCATGTCCCAGTTCTTTACACCATATCCTGTGATTGATTAGAGATCCTACAGACTCTACATATGTACAGCAGTGTGCTGCTCTTCTCTTTTACATTCAGACACGTGCTGCAGTTAGTTTGTACAGTAATAATAATGGCGATTGAAGCCTGCGAATGTGTAAGTGGTAGTTTTATTCGACTCCAGACAAACCCTCCCACCTCATGCCCCCTCGCCCCCCCTCTTCCAAAACCCACTGACGTGCTGCTGTGGGAAGAAGGGAAGCGTTTGAGAAAGTGCAGGGCAGTATCAGAGCGGCCACTTAGAGAGGGATTAGGTTCTCGTCGATGTGCCGTGCTAAAGTTACCCCTCGCTGCCTCGGGCCATTGACTGTCCCTCTAATGGCCCGGTCCGGTTCCTCCTGATGGGCATTGACTGCTGTCCTGATCAATACTGGGTTTCCAGACCAAGGCAGAGTGGAGAACCAGGGTCCATATGCAGCAAAGACCCCGGAAGTGAAAGGATTAGTCGTTACGCAGCAGCCAGTCTTGGGGATGTCCCCTCACATTTCATTTGAATTTGTCACATTAGACCCAGGCTTTAAAGGCAGCAGTATTTCAACACGTTACCAGGACACAGGTATAACTACAGGGCTTACCAAAATAATTACAACTTTAAAGGTTTTGGAGCATAAAAATGCAGTATTTATAGACATGACTGTAAGAATGAATAAACATTTTTTTTTTAACCTCTCTGATTTTTGTTGGAGCTGAACATCTGAGACATGGAGCAATTTTCTTGTAGAGCAACATAGACAGGCCCTGTTGGAACATCATTCCCTTTGTTTTTCTTCAGATACTCTTGAAGATGTATGTGTGTGTCTTTTCTAACAGGGATCAAAAAATGAGCACAGAACCAAGAAAACTCTTGCTCTGCATACTTTGTATTACTCTAGGCCAGTGGTTCTCAAACTGTGGTATGTGTACTACCAATGGTACATAAAGCAGCAAGAGGTGGTACACCAAATAATCTTGAAAAATGTACTACTTAATTAAACTACAGAATTTATTTATAACTGAATATCTACTTTATGTGTCACATTTTCCACAATTATCCCTCAATGAAATTCATTTGTTTTGTAGAAAAATACAATGTGCTATGCATACACCGTGGGGGACAGCGTTCCTCTACTTTTTTCCAGGGAGGGAATGCGATCCCCAATTTTTTTTAGAAATCCGTGTAAAGAAAACCCAGTTTCAGTTTCTTACTGGATGTAAGCAAAGGCTAGTGACAGACGTGAGAAATTTGGATCTCATTATAAAAAGGACAAAGCAAAAACGAGAAAAACAAGCCAAAATCAAGCCCATGAAATACTTCGAAGCCCATTAGGACTAAATCCAGAGGCAAAAATAAAGAAAAATTAAGCGAGAATTCTGTACACATGAAGACACAATAAAGGAAACACTCAGCTGAAGGAAAACATGGCCGAAGTTTAACACAGCACCACCCCTCCTTCACCTACTGCTACAATCACAGAGAGCTGCTGTGACCTGCCCCAAGCCCCCACTGCGCTGTTTTCACCTGTAGCCTATTAAAGCACATAACTGATATTAAGTTGACCTATTCTCGTTTTTTATTTCGTTCAAAATGCTTATTGCCCATAAATTTGATATGTTCATTCATTCATTCATTCATTCATTCATTATCTGTAAGCGCTTATCCAATTCAGGGTCGCGGTGGGTCCAGAGCCCACCTGGAATCATTGGGCGCAAGGCAGGAATACACCCTGGAGGGGGTGCCAGTCCTTCACAGGGCAGACACACACACACACACATTCACTCACACACTCACATCTACGGACACTTTTGAGTCGCCAATCCACCTACCAACATGTGTTTTCGGACTGTGGGAGGAAACCGGAGCACCCGGAGGAAACCCACGCGGACACGGGGAGAACACTGATATGTTCTAATAAATGTATAATTGTGTTCAAAACATTCAGTTTAGGCCTACTTATTTCTCTCTTTTCTCTCTATAATTTTTAGTAATTATTTTAGATATTTTTGTGTTAATTCAAATTTCAAATAAATAAAAAGCAACAAAAACATGCAAAAATTCAAGCAAATTTTTGCCCCCGGAACAGAGGGAGAAGCTCTGTGCACATGGTTCTGTGGTAAAAATCATAGGTGGTACTTAGAGGTTTTGGTTTGATAATAGGTGGTACTGGGTCTAATAGGTTTGAGAACCACTGGTCTAGGCCACACAGCACAGGAAGTTGACAGTTTTGCACTTTGACAGTGTTCCTAGTAGTTAGTTTATTAGGTACAGTGTTTACAGCCAGGTCTTCACCGACCAGTGTTCTCCATCCATCCATCCATTTTCTGTAAGAGCTTATCCAGTTCAGGGTCACGGTGGGTCCAGAGCCTACCTGGAATCAATGGGCACAAGGTGGGAATACACCCTGGAGGGGGCGACCAGTGTTCTCTTCATACACAAATTAGAAATTTGGCATGAAGTGATGAGCAATGACATTTTTACTTCCAATAACCAAGCCTTTTGGTAAATGCTCCTTTAATACATTTTTTTTAAATTTATCTGTTTATAGTGTAATGGTTCAAAACTGTACGGCATGTATTTTCTATGCATTTTCACTCCTACTTTACCCTGTGCTCATACAAGTGAAAACATCTAAATGTTTTTGATGTACTTTAGTGAAATATATAAAGGTTTAAGAAAATGAACAAATCACATTTGTACATTTTTATTGCATTGTACAAAATTACACATGCAGTTTTGTATTGCATGTTCTGCCTTTTCTTTAATATATATATATATATATATTACTAGCTACATTCTACACACTTTTACATAGTACTCTGTGTTGGCTTGGTTACATGCCATTGCCAGTTACTTTTGCTCAATCCCTGTTACACCTTTTACACTTAGAATGGCTGGCCCCCAGTTCTAAGTCTCTGACTTTAGTTTTTCTCTCTGTGCTAGTTCATGGAAAAGGTGTTACAATTTTATGTGCTTACTTTGATATATATATATATATATATATATATATATATTTTTTTTATATTTCCAGCTGTCCATCTCTACCATAGATATCACACTGTGTACAGTAATGTGCATCACCCAATAAATCTCAATGTATCAGTACAGGGTGATATTTTAAGGTATCATTTTATTTTTTTCCCCTCACCACTTCTATTCTTTACAACATTACCTCACCACATTAGCTTTTCTCCAATGTTGGCATTTGGTTTCCGGCCACTATCTTGACCCCCCCCCCCTTTCCTCCTATCTCCATCTAAACCCCTCCTCCACCTCCCCCTTTCCCCATCCCACCATATCCACAGTAGCTCAGGGATCAGGTCTCAGCCCCCACTCAGAAAGACAATGATCTCCACCCTGGAGAATGTGCAGTCAAAGCTATCGATCGCCTCTATTCCTGGCCCTCCAGATCGCCCAGTTAGCTTCCTCTGCTAAAAACTCTTAACCCTGATGGGGGTGTGGGAGGGCGGGGACACCCTGCATTGAGCAAAGAGTGAGAATCTTAAATATTCTCAAATATTGACTGATTTTTTTTCTGCTTCATTCTTTCTCTTCTTCCTCATCGCTAAATTATGCAGGATTCCTGATAGGCTTGACGTTCAGTTCCCTTGCGGTTCCCTTGGCGGTAGCAACCTTATTATGTGGAAGAAGTCACAGGCTTTGTTTTTTTTTTTTTTGGTCATAGCCCAGTATCTTGGGGTATTCCTGGTGAATTGTGTTATTGTGAGTGAAGAAATGCAAAAGAAATCTCACTAGGGTCAAATCCTAGACTTTGGAATTTTTGACTAGATTTTGGAACCCCAAAACAACCTGAATTGGCAATTAAATTACATCTTACTAAATCTTAGATAAATGTAGATATATGTAATAATTCTGATGTTGAGACAGTTGTAAACTTTCTAAGAATATTGAATCCTTTTTTGGACTTTAATAAGCAGTTTTAATCAAGGATTGGATGGCATACAGTCTCAATATCAATACACCAGACTAACGTCTTACTCCAAATTCAAGGTGTTGAATAGAGCTTTGCCACTCCAGAGAACTTATAGCTCGATGCAGGAGGAGAATTATACCCCTCTAGCCTGTACTTTACATTAGGCATACTGAACCTAGGCTATGTGTCTGCTCCACTGCATCCCATTTTATTTTGTGCTTTTCTACTGAGATTAACTACACAATGTGTGTGCATTTCGTGGTCTATGCTTTAGGACCCAACCCAAACTTTTTGCAAAAATCCTTTAGCACACAAAAAAACCCTAAAAAAAACCCTGTACACGCCCACTGTTATGCCTTCGTTATTCTTCCTTTCTCACCCAGCCCCTTCTTCCCATCCCAATCCATATGGAGATGCGTGCCTGCCATTATTAGTGTATTTCTTTAGACGTGTCGGGAATGTGAAGCTTGGGGCTACAATTGGCAGCAGTCAGGTTAATAAATTCTGAGTCGCATAAATCAGTGAGCATCCCCCTACCTCGTCCTCTCTCTCCCTCTCTCTCTGCCATGCTCTCTCACCCCTCTTTCTCTCGTCCTGCGTTCTGAAAGGAGAGGGCCTTTGGAGGATTGTTGTCTATCAGGCCAGAAAATGGAGAGTAGAATGCCTTCAATACCCAGGGCTGGTTAGCAGATTGTCATTTTTTGGGGGGGTTTGATGTTCCTGGGTCTAATTGTCTTTCATGTGAACAATGGCGCTGGCCCTCTGGTGAGCGGGAGGTGGGGAGGGGGAGGGGGGGAGGGCCAGCCCCTGCATAGCAATGTCCTTTTTTATTATTAGCTTGTGAAATTAGCAAGCTGGAAGTCGTTACAAGGATTTCTCCCCTTACCCTCCACCCTCCTCCACCATATCTGCCTCTTAGCCTCTGCTTTATTCCTTCTCTCTCTCTCTCTCTCTCTCTCTCTCTCTCTGCCTCCCTCTGTGTCTATCAGCCATTAATTGTGATGCAGAGTTGAATTTGTTTGTGGATTCAGAAACAATAGCAGAAGCCAAGGCTGTGCTAATAGACATTTCACTCTGAGCTGTACACTTTTATTAATAAGGAAGAAGCACTCTTAAACTCAGCGTAGATTGATGCATATAGCTTTTATTCCACTTTCCTATTTCTGGTGCTCAACACGCAGTCATCACACTCTGCAAGAGTACTCCCTTATTGATCAAAAATTGTAATCAAAAACACTTTTTATAAAATTCAGAAGATGATTCCTCACAGTTTGCTAGCTCTGCAGTCTGTCTGTGTGCTCGAAACCGGTCTAATGTGTTTATAAAGCTCAGTCTGGTATTCTAGGCTTTCTAGCTCTCTCTGCTCATTGCAGAGTCCATTTTTTTAGACAACAGAGAGTACTCCAAACGTTGAAAAGCGCAAACCAAAATGAAGATTCATTTCCTGCTATTCCTGCTCCCTGGGTGGATAATATTGACTTATTGTTGCTGTTTCAGATCACTTAAGGTGAAAATATCTCCAAATTCAGGAGACTGCTAACTGCATTACAGATAGTGCTGCAAAACTAAACAACTCGAGTTACAAATTAGTTTCTGTGGTAATTGAAACATGAATAAGTGAATAAAAACTTGCATACAAGTTAAACTTCAGCCACAAACAAACATGCCTTTCCAGCTTTAAAGACACAGAGCTGCGTTTCCCCACAATCCCCATATACCCTATATACGTACATAAACACATTTCTCTTAACTTTAGAGATTTTCTCTGGTGAAATATCCAGACAAATTGGCTTGCATCGTTTCTCAAAATTAACCAGTATTTTCTTGTTCAGTGGATAAAATCACTTCAATGGAGTGAACATGTCTGGATAGGTTCAATCATCAAATTATATTCTGACAAAAATATATATTGTATATACTGGGGCTCTCTCTCTCTTTCTCGCTCTCTCACTCACTTTTTCTCTTTCTCCAGGCTTCTGCCATTGTCTCTAGACCATTCATTGTGATGCAGAGTTGAAATTGTTTGTGGATTGCGAGACGATAGCAGAGTGAAGTCAGTGTTAATAGACTTTTTCTCTCAGAGTTGTACTCTTTTGCTCTGGGCTTTAATAAGGTGTGTGTCGCTGAGGCGGGATTTGTTTAAAAAGCCATGGTAATTGATGTATTGCAGTAAGTGTGTACGCTTGGACCGACTTGATTAATGTAGGAGTGTGTGTGTTTTCTCTAGATTTAAGGCCTCTTAACTGGGTCCTAGTGAAAGTGTAAACTCCCTCATTGCAGCTGTTAAAGGAGCTGACAGCTGCTGACGTCTCGAGGGAGATGCTAGGGTTTTTTCTTTCTTTCGATCAGAGGAAAGGACGGCCAAAAAAGAAAAAAAAAAGAAAAGAAAAAGGAACGAAGGCAATACGTTGCTTGTCAATAATTGCGCCACTTAAAAACCTTATAAAGGGGATTTTTTTTCGCGCAGGCGTCGGTCCTGGGGGACTAAGACTCAAACGTTCATTTAGTTTCACTTCTATGCCCTGAGAAAGACTGAAGTCTGTGAGTTTTTTCCTTCATTCCTGTGATGATTTTTAAATTTATTTTTTCTTTGTAATTTGGAGGTTATTAGAAAAGGCATTAGTTAAAATCTCATTGTCCTGCTGAACACATGCATTATCATTATCACAATCCAAAGAGAAATAATGTAACTACAAAGCTTTTTAACTTTTAAAACATTAATTTCAATTTTAAAACTTTTGGACGATTTCTAGTGTGCTTTCTAGCACAGTATTCTACACACTAACCCTTTGATCTTTTAGCCCGCTCTTGGCGTTGAGCATGATCAGCAGCTGCTCCATTTAATGTAATGCAATTCTTCAGAGGTTTTACATCCTGTGTGCACTTTAACGTAGCAGAATTCACTCATTATAAGGGGTCTATACAAATGTTTGGGCCAATAGAGTGCATTGCATATGGGTAGCATCGCGTTCACAGTGACTAAAATAAAATACCTCCCTGTCCTCTGTAGACCCTCTCTGTATCAGACATTAACTCGAGGGAGAGTGGATTGGACGCTGCTGCTTCTAACAAACTCTCTGTGCTCAAGGCAAAGAGACCTCAATTATAACACAGCTCCACACGCGCACACATACACTCACCTCACAGTAAGAGTGGCCTGAGGCAGCCCATTCTAATTGCCATGGCCTCGACAATATGGCAGAGCGTTGCCTTTGTTATCGGCCCTTTGTTCACAAGAGATCCGCTGATAACTAAAGCTAAAAGGCATGGAAATTCCTCCTGATGGAGCATAAATATCAGTGCGGCCCTTAAACGCTTTTTAACTGAGATAAATTTGCTTTTAAAACAAACGCTGACCATGATACGGCAGACTTGGAGTTGGGGTCCAATCAGTTACTTCCTAATCGGACTGTGGAGTTTAGATAGGGGCTTTTTCAGCACAAACAAATTTTTTAGTGCGTGTGTGTGTGCATGCGCAAGCATACTCAAGATAATACACACTTGCTGGAGTCAGGTGTCTGGCCTTTATCACTGGAGACTGAGATTAGACTGAGATTAGGCTGAGATTAGACTCACACGTTTAAGGCCTTGTCTGGAAGCGGAGAGCTGTGTTCTCCAGTGTCTGGAATCAACTTCATCTGAAGTGGCAATTTGCCTGTTTAGATAAGACTTATTGCTTCTTTTTTTTCTGCGAGAATATGTCAAATTGACATTTTTATAATTATGCTGTTGCCCATTGAAAAGGGCCATGAATGAATGAGTTGTAAAAGCTCTCGATACTGAATGTCCTGAACAAGCATTTGTATTATTGAGAGGTTTTTAGCCTTTGTGCTCTATTTTTGGGGCTGTATTTCCATAAAGAATGTATGAATGTATGTATAATGCTCCATTGGGAATATGCACAGCGAGTTACGTATGGAATGTGGGCTTTTTTCCCCTGTCGAATCTTTTAAAGTCTCATCAGTCTCGAGGCAGCACTTGATGTGAGAACAAAACAGGAGAGAGAGAAAATGAGAAAGAGGAGGATCTAAATAGTGAGCAAAAAATGAGCAAATGAGTGAGAAAAAAAGAAACCTGAGAGAAAGAGAAAATAAGAATAGCAGAAAGGGGTGGTGAGTTGAAAGTGAATGAACGACAAAATGAGTGAGAGAAAAAAAGAAAGACAGTAAGAGTGGAGGAGAGGGAGGATTAAAAAGCAGGAGAGGTGGGGAGGGATGGATGGAGATGGAGAGTTAAGAGCCTTGGGTTTAGTGAGTAATTTGCTATGGTATGTGCCTAGAAAAACTCACTACTGTTAAAACCACTAAACCATTCTCTCTCTCTCTCTCTCTCTCTCTCTCTCTCTCTCTTTCACTGCAGAAAAACAATCAGACCTCAGTATATAACACTGAACCCAGGTTTAGAATAAACACCAGCTGTGCTACCAATAATGCCGTTTATGATCATTGCTATTACTGCACCATTGCCAAAGACAAATGCAAACAGCTGGGGACCCTCTTTCTGGGGCATTAAAGTGGGGGGGAATAGTTTAATTACTTATATTTATATAATACTAGTAATGCTAGTATAAATGACCTACAGACAAAGGAGAAGGAGTCGGGCTTCAGAGGGTTGTGGACTAAAGTTTGCTCTGGTGTATAACTTTTATGTTTTGAGTATTTAAAGCAAAACTAGGTAGTGTTTACCTTAAAATTACAGCTTCAATATCATTGTGACGCTTCACTAAGCTGTAATAGGGAGAATAGATCCTCTGTTATTATATATATATATATATATATATATATATATATCTTCCTATCTCTCTCCTAACCACTTCATCTTTCCTCCTCGTCTGATTTTTCCTCATTGTCCTTCCTCTTCCTCATCCCTTCTTTTTTCTTCCCTCCTCGTTTCTCTATCCACTCTCCCTCTTCATCCTTTCTCCTCCTCCTCCTCCTCATCCTCTTCTCCCTTTTCTCCTCTACGTCTTTGATTTATTCTCCACTTCCTCTGTCCTCCTCCCCTCTTCCACTTCATCTCCTCCTTCTCCTCATCTCCTCGTCTTCCTCCTCCTCTTTTTCCTCTTCCTTTTCCTCACTCCTCTTTTTCCTCTGATTTCTGCTCTCTTATAGTAATGTGGAGGTGTGGTGTCTGTTCTATTCATTTTTTCCTGGTCTTCAAGTCTGTAATCCGTTAAAAGCACTTTACGAAATTAATGTTAGCGTCCGGACGGCCGGAAAGTATCCGGACACCAATGTGCCAGGCTGTAATTGGATAATCAGAATGTGTTGGGCATTTGGGGACTCGGATTAGTTAAGACTGACTTTGTGCAGTTTAACCCAAGCAGAATGACCTCGCTGACTCCAATGTGCCAGAGTGCCTCGCCTCGTATCGGACCGCAAACACTGTATTAAAGCAACAGCTCTTTATTAATTTCTGATGTTTATTTATATGTGGTGCCTGAGGGATGGGGGGCTTTTAGTGACTCCTTTTTCACTTTCTCTCTAAAGGGCGAGTTAGAATTGATAATGTGAGGATGTAAATTAATTTCAGGGTGAAAGAAACTGCTTTACTTTAACTTGATTGTGAGTGATTTTTACATTTGCCAGGCCGCCTGCTGAGCCGACCTAGAAGAGGCATTTGCACTTACTGACTGACTGACTGACTAACTGAATGACTGATACCTAAGGTTGAAACACACATGCATGAGTAGGAACTGTTATTTCACAGAGAGAATTTAAGGTGGTGCCACTACACCGTCTGTTGTTAGTACAGCCATATTTTACATTCCAGCTCGTGAACAAAATTTGGAGCTGTTCGGCAGTGACCAGAGGTCCTCTTTCCCTGGACAAGTACTCTTTTTGCTCTTTTTGGAGCCTCAAACAGAAATTTATCATAGTCTCTTCTTTATGTTTGGAGAATGTTTCTGTGACACAGCCTTTTGTTTTCTACTCTATATTTTAACAAAGAGAAAGTCATCTTGACTGTTCCTATTACAACACAAATACACGGACACATCTCACTGTTACTGACTTTCTGAGGAGTAAATTACATCTGCACAGCTTTTTGTTTAACTTTACACTAAAACGGGCAACACCTCCGGATTATTAAAGTCAGGACACCAGAGCGAGGTGTTACTCAAAATAAACGAGGCTGTGAATTTGTTACAACACGTTTTATCAGTCGGACCCTTATAGAAATGTAAGTCAGTAATAAATAACTAGTTCCCAGCGATGCCCTGTTTTTTTATCAAGTATAGATTACTTGGTGAATAAAATGTTAAGGTGCTATGTTATTTTGTTGCTTTCTGGTAAACAAGTTTCTTTAATCTTATCTCAACACAGGGCTTCAGTTTTGTAGCGTGGTATGAACAGAAAATAACAGGCTATCTATGATCATACACACACTGTCAGCAACTGACAAGATAAATAATTTATAAAGTTTATTATTATTAGATATTATTGTAAACAAAGACATTGATATGAAGCACCAAAGCTTCTCCAGACCTTCCAATGATAAGGGTATGTATTTTGTGTTTTTGAAATGCCAAAAAAACCTCTGTGACCATGGCTATATGGCTAATGGTGGTCCGGCTAAACTAGGCTTGCCTAGTTTCTTTTTGCTCTAGTTTGACTGTGCATGACATTATATGTGAAAATTGTGCACTAAATGTACTTCTACATGTAATTTAGAGTGATTAAATATTATTTATTGCATCAGATATTTTTGCTATGTTAAATGTTTTGACATATCTTCAAAATACTAGCTGCTTGTGCATTGTGCTTACTTTTCATTGCAAACTGACCCATAGCAATGGTCCAAAATGACTAGGGGACAGTGGGTGGGTTTGAGTCATTTTTCCTAATTCCAATAAACAGTTAAAATCATTTTTATCCTTCTCAGGTAATGCTGCCAGTTTGGAGATGCACGGTTTTGTATTGTGCTCTCCAGTAGCAGCGGTCCATATTTGGAAATATACAGGGAAGGTATGTCCAGATACATTTATACGAAATCTGTTTAATGCATAACATTTTCTCAATGCAGGGATAAAGGATTTATTTTTATTATATGTAGTATATTTATTTTATTTTACTGCATTAGAGTATCTATTATATGGTGTATATAAAGTGTATTTATATTATATTTTAATCTGACATTAAAATTACTGTCTATTAATCACTTTGTAAATGTGGATCTGGCTTGAGGGGTGTCAGCTGGTCTGGACGTCTGTTGGTGTTTTCCTTGCTTGCGTCTGACTGAAGTTAGTTGATTTTGGAGAGATAGAGAGAGGGGAAGATAAGTTCATGATCCTCTGCACCTTTTAAGAGCATCAGCAAGTGTGAAAAGAGATGATTACTGTAAAACGGTCTCATTGTGTCTCAGCTCTGGCTTAGTTGTGCTTGAGTGAGTCGAGAGAGAGGGAGAAAGAGGGAGAGAGGTGGGAAACGGGAAGAGAGAGAGAGGGGCAGAGATAGATGGAGAGAGTCTTACAAACAGCAGGTCTCTGATTTTATTTAAAGAGGGGATACTTTGCTGATTTTAATGATAATATTTTAAATTGCTTTTCTAATTTTGGACAAAACCAATGATTATTGACTATTAGAGCTTTACATTAATGTATTTAATAATTTGCTTTATCAGATCAAACACTGTAACTATGTTTTATAGCTTGTAAAACTCTACTATTTATTTTCTTAGATTTATATTGCCTTAGTCCTGTTCTGATGGAATCACATTTACATGGAAGTCATGGGAAAGGTGCTACTTTGTGATTTTATTTCTGTTGAGATCAGCCATGATAAATTATCAACTGTTTTCACCTAACCCAGTATTCGTCTGATCATTTTAACCCTGTCTGGATACTAATCTCAAGGATTTTCCAGGCAGATGCCACCTTGTGTTGGGAAAAAAAAAGATTTTTACTGTTGCTACTGGCTGTATTTAATCTCCTAGAGTGCAGAGCCACCAGAGACCCTTCTGAACCTTGGTTCACCCCAAAAAGAAACTGCCTGTCTCCTCACTACTCCAGTGACTTTTTGCCTGTTTGGATGCCATGTTGTAAATGGAGCATGATCATGTGATCACATAGTACAAACATCCAGGTTCACAGAAAATACAACCTACTGGACCATTTGCTTGGTCTGTAGTAATAGTAATGCCGGATGAATGAGTTTCATCACTGAGGAGATGGGTAAAATGTTTCATTACAAACGCCCCCTTGAGAAACGTGTCCAGTCCCAGTAGGGCTTTCTCTATAGAATTGGTTAAATAATTTTGTGTTTGAAGTGAACCGATTTTTAAGTCTTTGTTTTAGAGCCCTTGACATTTGTTTGATTCAGTGACTTAACAAGACGTAAAGACAGAGTGTGTGCACGCTTGTGTGCATGTGTGCAGGTGCACTTGTGTGTGCGTGAGAGCCTGTGTGTGTGTGTGTGTGTGAGATCTGCTGGTGCTTTAAGAACCATCCATTTCCGTGCAGATGACACTTGTCCCATGCCGGTGGGACCCCATTAGAGAAAGGGCCTGGACCCTCCACTTCGCCCCAAAACCACAAGAAGGGGGGCTGCAGCACCCCACGATGGATGAGCCCCATCGAACTACACACTCCAGCCCTAGCCATAAATCTGCGGACTCCCCACAACGCGCATTTGTGTGTGTGTGTGTGTGTGTGTTAAGGGGCCCACACTTTTGCCTCTTTGTTTGGCTTTCTGCCCTTCAATAACTTCCAGTGACCCCCACATCTCCTTGTCCAGTTTACAGTGTTAGGGGCTGGCATGCACACATATTGCACATCTAAAAACACACACACACACACACACACACACACACACACACACACATGCACACACATACAAACTGATTAAGGACACAAACAGGATACCCTAGAGCAGCTGCATATTAGACTAAGGACATCATGTCTACTGTGAATTGTGCACTGGTGGTATGTAAAGCCCCCCAGCAATGGAACTAGGCTTTGGAGCAACGGAACTGTTGTCTGGAGGGATTCTGTTTGTGACTGAATGCTATCAAATCCTCACTGCAAAATAGCCATCCAAGGACACTAGGAGCTGTTGGATAAGCAGGTGTCCATAAACCTTTGGCCATGTTGGTTCTTTGTCTATTTTTGACCGTTCAAAGTGAGTACTACCTCAAACTCCTCCTGTAAGCAGGAATGACATGACTATCCCATTTTTAAAATCAACACTCACATCCGCGTCAGACACACAATAATGCCCTCTTCCTTCCACAAGTCTTAATTGACACCATTAATCAACACAAATCTCATTAGAGTGAAGTTGGGCAACTGGAGAAACCGACCTGTGCCCTTCCCTTCCCCCTTGGTGTCCTCTTTTTCTCTTATATCTTACTATACCTCTTTTATTCCTTGTCTTTCCTCTTCTAATTCCATAACTACTGTATCTACATGGGTATGTTGTACACTCATGGCTTTACCTGCCATGGTACATAACTTATACTAATAGAATGGTCATTTCATTTTTAATATTTTGACTTTTAATGTTTTGTCTTCTATTAATAGGTACATACTTAATGACCTTGATCATTATTTTGATCTGATTTGAGTTTTTGGTTTGTACATTTTGTCATTTTTTGATACAGAGCACCTCATGAACCTGGTGTATGTTTCACTCTGCCACATTTCGCAGGCTTAAATGTCTCCACAAGGGACAGCAATGTCAAAGAACAAGTGTTCTGAAGCAGCTGCACATAAAGCTTAGGTCATTGTGCTCATTATCAAGTTTTGGCTTAATGGGTATTATACCTCCCCCAGGGTTGGCATCTCTTCTCTAGGGCCACGGAGCTCCTTCCAGTAACTTTTGAATGAATTCTGGTTCCAATATCAGTACCGCACCTCAGTGTATTTTACTAAATGCCATAAAATCCCCACAGCCATGTTTCAAGGTCTACTGTAAAGACGTATGACAAGGGAGCTCAACCTCTTTATTAACACCCTTCATTTCAGAAGAAAAGTTACAGACAGGTCCAGTGAGGTACCTTTTTTCTTGTTGAAAGTTCATTTACATACAAGCCCTGCTCCTCTTTATCTTTTCACTTGCGTCTGATCATCATCCTGTTGTTGTTTGTTGTTGTTGTTGTGGTGGCACTGCACACAGTGTGAAGCTTAGTGCCCAAACGCCCCCCGGCCCGTTTCCGCGGGGCATAAATTACCCCCCGAACACCCGCTCGTCCTCCAGGCTCCAGCCTGTTATGGATTGCAGCGTTCTGGACTTGACAGGAACATAATTAGAACTCTTGATGAAATCTGCAAAATTATTCCTGGGTGGCTGTGGCGGGCCGGAGACGGATCCGTATTTGTCAGCGACGCCCTGTCGGCACACAGCGGTAATGGCTTTGTTCATTTATCCTGTAATCTGAGGGTGATGGAGGAATAGTTAGTCGGATAGATAGATGGGGAATGCGTGTGTGGTGGTGGTGGTGGGGGGTTGCCTTTGGAGAATAAGAAAGCAGACGAAGGAAAACATGTCTTGTTCTAAGCGAGAGTAGAGCCAGATGATGTCATTGATCTAATGGATTGATCTAATGAGGAGCAGGTACGTCTTACAATGCATTATATACCTGACTTTAGGAAGTCATATAAACTTGCTTTGTAAAGTGTTATTTGTGTATTTATAATGATCTATTTCATAAATGCATTTAAATGCATAACATATATATATATATATATATATATATATATATATATATATATATATATATATATATATATATATATATAATGCATTTGAATGTGTTCATAAAATTGCTGTATAAACTTTATGAGGCACTAAACAAGGCTCTGATAGAGGGCACCTGTTTAGTTCTGACAGGCCGATTTACCCCTATTCTCAGCTGCTGAGAACTCTCTGAGAGACTGAATCTTGTTCTGATGTCCTGTTTTGTCTGATTTGTCTGATCTTGTCTGTTTAAGCTGCCAGGTTCAGCCTGACATCTGATAAGAGCTGTTTCTTTGCCTCCAGATTCTCAATTCAATTCAATTCAGTTCAGTTCACTTCAAAGTGACATTACTGATTCTTAGGTGATGTTAGTAATATATTCCCATTGTCGGATTTTTTACTTAATTTCAAGACGTTTTGCCCAATAATCTGGGTACATAAAAAAGTAAAATATCTATAAATAATTAATTCCTATAAATTAATCTTAATTCATTCCTATGTTTATGGAACAACCTCAGACCAAAAAATTACAGATATTTATTAGATTTTAACTAATTTCACTCTGTAACACTATTTAGTGTATGTTCGGTGCCTCTGTGGCCAACCTATGGTCACTGAGTCTGTCTGTCTCTCGCACCACAGGTATGCGTCACTTGTCCTGTCAAAGGCCGAGAAGCGAGCCAGGAACCCAATGTGTATTTAAGATGCGGGTGAGACAGAGAGAGAGAGAGAGCATCTCATTTGAATGAGAGATACAGCTCCAACTCATATGCATCAGGAAAGAGAGGGAGTGAGAGAAAGGAAAGGGAGGAGATGCAGAGGAATTGAATATGGATTAGAGGGATGAATATTCTATTATTTCAGCCCATTCTGCTGATCTCTCCTTTGCTCCAGGTGAGATATACAGATGTGGGGCATATTTGGGGCGAGCCACTTGAGCCGCGGATTACGCAGCAGCGCCGCCACTGTCCCCTCAAACCTGGAGCCAATTTACAGGCGGTTTTTCTGCCTGCTTGTCTCTGTTCTGGAGTAATGAATGCCGATGAGACGCTGGTGGTATTAGTGCAGGGACCAGGCCTTAAATCCACATAGCTTTTGCTTTTGGGAAATAAAGAGAGACAGGGATCCTCTTCACCCTTTGTCTGTGTTTGTACTCTCTGATATGATTAGGGAAGTCTTTTAAAACCACCTCCCCAAGCCCCCCAAAATCCTATAAAAAAGCCTACAAATAACCTTAGGCCTGGGAATGTATGCCTATACTCTGAACATGTATTCAATGTTACAACACAAGTCCTATTCCACTGTCCTCAGTCATTTGTTCCTTATGCTGTCTGAATGTTTAATGGAAAATGACCATTTTGCAGTTACAAGCTACATGTCTGCACAGGGAAGGCTGAGTAGGCTGAGACTCATGCTTCACATTCCACTAAAACTCAACAGATGATGTGTGAGATTCCCAGAGTCTTTTTCCACGACAAATATTTGAGCAGAAGAGACTCAAGCTAAAGTCACCATCTTCTCCCATCAGAATTATTAAAGAAGAACTACAGACATGTTAAGAAGACACTAGAGAGGTTTGAAAGGGAAACTACAGTTATGTTTATGAGTAAACATAGATACACTAAGGAGGAACCACAGATGTGTGCATATGTCATGCATACATTGTGAATATATTAAAATAGGCTCCATACGTCAGCCAGTAGCCAGTAGCTTTTATTGGCCAGAGGCCCCAGTGGGTTCAGATGTGGGTCACTGGTGGATGTGGCATGGCCTGAAGCTATGTTTACGCTAAGGCTAATCCTCTTAAAAGTCAGCGTGAGTTGGTACTGCTTTGGCGCTAACTAGTGGCTAATTAGAAAGCAAGAGTGTAGATATGTAGGTATGTTGAAGGATAAATCTGTGATTATTTCCTTTAATTTTTCAACAGAAACCTTTCCATCTTTGACACACAGATGAAAAACAAGAACTGAATCATTCCATCAGACACAGCATTCGTGAGTACAGCTTGTTTTTATTCCTTAAACCATTATTAAAGTACAGTACTAGGTGAAGGTCACGTCTGAGAAAGAGACCAACAAAGAAGCACTTTTAAACAAAACCAGACTTTCCATGTTGAACCTTTCAACTTTTCCACTTACGTTCATATTTATTTTCAATACAGTCATGAAGTAATTTTTCAGGATTTTTATGGTGATTTCTGATGAGACGGGTGGTAAATGTAGTAAAGTGAATGTGAAAGAAAAATGAAGTGTTCCCCAAACTGGAGACATTTTTAAAAGATATGAATAAATGAAACTGGGCAGACCACTGTCAGATTTATTACATAAAAGTTGCAGATAGTAGTTGGTAGTTGGTAGTTGGTTGTTGGTAGGTGCTGTTTTTTTCTTGATCCTGCTAAATGAATTATTCACATTTAGAGATTATACCCTAAATGAAATAAATATAGAGTGGTCTCTGACTTTGGCACAAATCTGTGTGTTAATACAAGAAAATATTAATGCAAAAAATTATTTAGGAAAATTTACATCTGTTCAAGAAGATACAGTGCTTCTTTTGTCAGGCATTACACAGCCCTGCGCCTCTATAATGTGAGTGTAAATGAGATGAAATGGGATGCAAATGCTGTGTGTGTATGTGTGTGTGTGTCAAAAGACTGATTTAGATCCTTTTTAAAGCCTCTGACTGGCAAGGGTACACCTGTTTAAGAACTGAGTATTTCTTCAAGGGCAGTGTCTTCCTATGGAAGGTGAACGAAACCAGAGCCTAATGGCTTAGAGAGAGAGAGAGAGAGAGAGAGAGAGAGAGAGAAAGAGAAGGGAAAGTAAGGTCAGTGTTGAAGCTTCAGAAAATTCATTATTTCTTTAAATAATAATGTATTCACACAACTACTATAATTAGACATAAACGTGTCAGCATGAACACTCTTCAAACTTAATCAAACCTGAATAGAAGAATTCAGTTCATACTGATATGATATATTTGTTAAAAACATATAATAGTTTGCATTATCAAAGCCAGTTACAAAATTTGAGAGACGTCCATTTTGTCAAACACATTTCTGAAAAGGATTATATATTGAGACCATTCTAAAACTTTACAAATCATTTCCATTCTTATATAAGCCCTGTTTGCGTACTGGAAACCAGTCTAATGTGTTTACGAAGCCCCAGTGTCTGTAAATTTGTCAAAAAACAAATTGTCTCAGTCCGATATGCTAGGCTCTCTCTCTCTGCTCCTAGGAGAGAAGGATATTTGTCCTTTTTTTAGACAGTGGAGAGAACTCCAAATACTCAAAAGCATGAACCGAGTTAAAGATTTTGCTCTATTCCTGAGCATAGGTGGGTAAAATTTCGGCCAGATTAAGGTACCGGAGCAGGCAGAATATCTGAAGTGTCTATGAGCTGGGACAGCCTGTGTCGGGAACGCACACACTATGAAGTAAAATGCTCTCTATTTAGACAGCTCACTAGGATTTGGGACCGGCCAATTGACTTTTTTTTAGCTGTTTCAAGTGACTTAAGGTGGAAATAACTCCATATTTGAGAGACATCTAACTGCATTACTGAAACTAAACAACTCAAGTTCCAAACGAGTGAAAAAAACAGTGAAAAAACGTACATACAAGTTAAACTTCAGCCACGAACAAACAACAGTTGTTCTCCTTAAAAGATGCAGTGATCCTGAATGTAAACAAACCAGAGTGAACTGTCTTCCCATATACATAGACATCCCATTTAAGGCACAGACTTCTGGGACCCTAGTGATTAGCATTAGTATTTAATTTGTATACAGTCTCTAAGCTCTTGTAGCTGTTGTAAAGTGACACATAAGGAATGTGTTCTTGAAGATGACTGTCTTAAAAAAAATTTGATATACACATTAAAGCTAAAAAATAGAAAAACATACCACGTGTGTAAAACAACTTTCATTTTTCGCTCTAGTAAGGCTATAAATTTAGTAACACAATGACAAAGTTAATTTTGTGAAGATGTAGCTGGAGTAACCTTCCCACTTAGAAAAGGTTTAAATCATAAAATAAAATCTAAAACATTTTATCTGCTTATTAATGACCAATGTCTGGTTGGTGTTCTGAAATATAAATAATACATTTTAAATACTACAGCAACATTTTACAAAGCTACAGAACAAGCACAGTGAGGTTCTACACATAAACACTCTCTGCTGTCTCTGTTCTGAAGTTGTACCAGCACTAAGCAAATTTTTCCTCTTCTGTTTCCCTTTTTGTCTTCTTCTTTTGTCCCCTTTTCTCTCTTTTATCTATGCTCCTGTTTGCTGCACTCCTCCCTCCATCCACCGACATATTAATTCTCTGTTGACTTTTCAGCAGCCAGAGGGGGATCTGAGGCTCGGCCAATTTGTTCTGACATAAAGAGATGTTTAGAAGAGAGAGTGTGGGAGAGGGAGAAAGAGAGTGAGTGAGAAATACTGACAGGATGTCCAGTGTGTTTGGGGTCCTCCTCCTCCCCTCCCCCTTTCTGTTTGAGCGGTGGTGTCTAATCTGGATGGTTAGGAATGTGGTTAGCAGTAGAGGGATGGAGGAATTGAGAGATGGAGGATGAAGAGATGGAGGGTCCCCTGGGCTTCCAGCCCCCAGGTCCTCGTTACGAAGAACACTCTTGTCACCTTCCATCTCTGCATCTGTCTGGCTGTCTATCACTACATCTCTCCACCATTCTATCATTCCTGCTCTTTCACCAGCTCAGTTTACTACACAAGCAAAACATTTCACACCAAAATGAAAGATTAACGTAAACCAGTGTTTTTAAAGGAAAGCAATGATGTACAATATATGGCCAAATATCCCTCCAGAGAACACAGCTCCACTGCCCAAAGCTGGAATGCTTTACACCACTCGAGCCCATATTTGACATTGAGCGTGGTGTCTTCAGACTTATGTTCATCCATTTAATTGCCTATCTCTGGAATAAAATATGTGACATTTGTTGTTCTGCAGTGCATTTACCTTCAAGCAATATGCTGCATCTACAAAAGCAAGTCATTTAATAATGAATAAAATACACCAGACAGCTCTTTGCATTTGATTTCTTACCTACTTATTTATTTTTTCTATTAGTTATGTTTATTTTTATATATTTTTTTATATTTTAATAATGTTGTGCATTTAGGTACATTGGCCAATATATGATAGTAAAACACTGGTCTCTTGGGGCTGTAATACAGAAAAAAATGGAAAAACAGCACGAAAACCATCATGCTCATGTATACTTTTTATAAAGTGAAACATCATTTCTCATATTCCAGGCTCTGGACCCACCGCCACCCTGAATTGGATAAGCGGGTTTCAGACAATGAATAAATGAATGATCATTTATCATTACACTTTAGCAGAAAAGATGGATGAGTCCAAACAAGCTGCAAGTTCATGAGAGAATCTGTAGAAAAAAAACATTAACCACATATCATCCGATATCTAACAATTCAGAAAATTTCTGTTGATTAATCCTCCCATAATGAAGATCAATTTCTAAAATGCAGCCAATACAGAGTGATGCACAAAAACCTTTCTGTTGTTATGGAATACAGAGTGTGTGTAGCTGCTGGAATCAGCAGTGTGTGTACACAATTTAGTTTTACCTTGAATTCTTCTCTTTACATTTAGAAACATGAGTAAAAAGTTAGTATAGTGAGGAATGGTGAATAGTCTGTGGGTCTGCACAGGACACTTATCATGTTTGTAGTAGCAACAAACACCACTTCCATCCACCGCTGCTTCAGGAGGGACGAATCAGTTTGCATCAGTGAAAGTTACGTTTTAAATAAGAGTAATGTCATTATCCAAACAAAACTTGCACCTCAACAAAGACATCTAATGTACATTTAAATAGAGTTAAAGAATGAAGGGGTTATTCCTGGTAAATTGAACCATTTCTACTGATGCACATATCATGAATCAGCTGCTGAACTCAAATTAAAAGAAGGAAAAATGAAACAATACCATGAAAAAAAAAATCTTATAAACAAGCATTTACAGCACATTCACTTCCATAAAATTTATGACTCAATATTCAGCGTGAAATCAGCTCTAACTCTGATGATGTAAAATTAGTGAAGGTGCTATGTCACATTACAACACAGACACAAACATGCTCCTCTGTCTCTCTCTCTCTCTCTCTCTCTCTCTCTCTCTCTCTCTCTGCTGTGTGTGCTGCTAAAGATATGATAATGAGGTCAGAGCGTCGTTTAGGCTGTGTTAATTGGAATAGTAATTAGTTTAACCGAATAATTGCCTTCATTTACAACATGATGGAAACAAGTTCAGCTGCAGAGTCGGAGATTGTCCTGCCACTCGTTCCCTGCTCACATTCAAGAGGGTGAAAAAAAAAAAAACATGGATCTTCAAAAGGGTATCTTCACAGGCGAAAGCAAACATTCCTACATTGTAAATTCACACAAATAGGTTTTATTAAACATCATTCTGGAGCATTTCTGTTACTCTACCTGAATGCAACGTAGTTGTAGTTTCTCATTAAAATTTCTGTAGTTTCTATTTAACATTTCTATATATTCTCTTCAGAAATTTCAAGGGGTCCAGGAATCTCACCTGTGTCTCCCCTTGATTTTTACTGTAGATCTCAGACTGAGACAGTAACACTCATTGTATCTGCAGCTTAACTGAAGACAGAACGCAGCAGTTCCTCAGCAGCACCAAGAACATTCTCAGTTCTGAATAACTTAAACAACTTAATCATTTTGACCTATCTTTAACTACTTAATCAGATTTTCCATGTTTCCTTTCTGTCTGCTGCTGTTTCCCCTGAGCATGTTTAAGACAATCTCCCTTTAGTCACCTGAGATACTAAGGTGCATTTTCTTAGTGGTTGTATTGAGCCACTGTTTTTTATATTCATCCTTTTATCTAGTGACTCTTTTCACTGAGAAATATATTAGTACACACTCTGCGCCCTCAAGCCCTTTTTTCTCCTGCAATTACCCTGTACTGAAATTCTCAATGGTGTCAAATGGAATTAATTAAAAATGTAAAACGGTCATTAAGAGGGTGTCGCGGATGTGAGACCCAGTGGAGAATCCTCTTCTTTTCAGGTTCAGTGGGTTCAGCTAGACACTTTTACACCAAGAAAGCCACACCTCTCGTGTTTTCATTTGAGTTTTTTTTTTTTTAACTATTATTTTCAAGGACCTGAATAAAGCAGAATGGCACTGTACCTTTAGCTGTGAAGGCTACAGTCTCTAACAATGTGTCATATTAAATCATGGCTCTAAACCTTGGGAGAAGCTCGTTGGAATAAATTAATTGAACGGATTAATGATGGATTTGCAGCAGCTACAGAAGAGAGGGAGACAGTTTATAGGACTTTGAGAAAGTGGCTCCCTTAAGCTGCTGGAGATGAGCTTAGGAGACTCAGCAAGAGGGGGGTTTGTTTATTTATTTATTTATTTTACTTCCAATGAATTATTTTCTGTTGGCAAAATAAAATTGTTTTAAGAAAATAATATTGGGGCAACGTGGGGGTCTCCAGTTTATTGTATTGTTGTATATGTGTCCACTGTGGTGTCTAATGTGTTCATTTATTATAAATTATGACCACCGGCTTGTTTCTGTACCCACTGTCTATTTTGTCAACTTCACTGACCAAACAGTAACACTTTGTAGTTCTACAATTAAAGACTGTAGTCTGCAGTCTGTAGTTGCTCTGCACACTCCCCCCCACTTTCAGTCTTTACTTCAGAACCCCAAGAGGACCACCACAGAGCAGGTATGATTTGGATGGTGGATTATTCTCAGCGCTGCAGTGACAATGACATGGTCGTGGGTGTTACTGTGTGTTGTGATGGTATGAGTGGATCAGACACAGCAGTGCTGCTGGAGTTATTAAACACCTCAGTGTCGCTGCTGGACTGAGAATAATACACCAACCAAAAATATCCATCCACTAGCCTCCTGTGGGCAGCGAACATTGACCACTGATGAAAGACTAAAGGACAAACAACACAAACTGTGCAGTAACAGATGAGCTACACACCCTGACTTTACATCTGCAAGGTGGACCAACGAGGTAGCCGTGTCTAACAGAATGGACAGTGAGTGGACAAAGTGTTTAAAAACTCCAGCAGCACTGCTGTATCTGATCCACTTGTACCAGCTGCTAAACACACCACTGCAACGTTAGTGTCACTATAGCACTGTGTGATGATCCTGACCTTTGAGGAATGGTAAATCTGGGCAAACAAAGTATGTAACAAGTGGACTACAGTCTGTAATTGTAGAACTACAAAGTGCTCCTGTATGGTCAGCTGAACTGAGAGAATGGACAGTGAGTGTAGAAACAAGCAGGTAGTTATAATGTCAATGCTGATGGGTGTATTTAATAAATCATCCAGATGAATTCACTTCTGGTGGCACAGTGGCACAACAGGTTGTGTTTAAACCTCTCTTTATGTGACACAATGAGGAATTTGGAGTGTTCTCCTTGTGTCCTTGTGGGTTTCCTCTGGGTGCTCTGATTTCCTCCCACGGTCCAAAATACACATTGATAAAGCAGTTCCAAGAATGAATGAACAAATGAACTTATATATACATTTTACTAGTTGTAAGTAACTTCAACTGGTGAAAAGTCCATTCCAGTGAGAGGTTTTTTTTTCTTTAAATGAGCTAAATATTAGCAAATCTAGGTAGGTTTAAGCTAGATATATTTACAATATTTTCAGAATAAGAATATTAAACATATTCCCTTGATTTATGGTCATTTTCCTTGTTAAGACCATTTTAATCTCTCTACCATAGTTGGTCATATTACGAGGCGTCACAGCTAATTATAATATCTGAGCCCCTCTGAAAAGCATGCAATTATCTCTGCTTCCGCCCATGAGTGGAGGCTGGATGTAACTGGTCCACAGCATCGAGACAAGTCCAATCATCTACTAAAATAACTCTGCCTTTACAAGACCACCCCCCACACACACAAGCCTGCTTCTAAAGGGAGAACAATCAATTTGATAAGTGTCCGTTTGCTCCATTGTATCTCATTAATGAAGATTAGCCTTTAGAACAAGGTAGCTGTTGATTTTCCATTTAAACTCCACATGAAACATCACTTCCTTTTGAATAATTTTATCTAGTGTCAATATCCTACTGGAAGAACCTTTTATTTATTTCAAATAATGATGTTCCAAAGGGTTGTCGATAGAAAAGTGATAAACACCACATTCACTTTACACTAAAATCACATCAAAATAAGTTGAATTATATAGTAATCCTCTTACAACAATCACAGATTGTAAAAGATGTATTGATTCTCTTAGTAAGACAGTAATTTCTGCAATGTGTGAGGCTCAAGGCCCTGTGACCCATAAACCCTGTCTCTATGTAAGGACAGAGATATAGAACTATAGGGAGCCATCCTGATCACCTCATATGTACTCCTCCATCGTTACCTCAGCTGATGATGTTTAGACTTTATTCCTTCATTTTAATCATTCATTGTCTTTAACCGCATATCCAGTTCAGGGTCGTGTAGGATCCTGAGCCTACCCAGAATCCCTGGGCGCAAGTCAGGAACACACCCTGGAGGGGGCACCAGTCCTTCACAGGGCGACACGCACTCACAAATTCATTCTACACACTCATACCTACAGACACTTTTGAGTCGCCAATCCACCTACGAACATGTGTTTTTGGACCGTGGGAGGAAACCGGAGCACTCGGAGGAAACCCACGCGGACACAGAGAGAACACACCAAACTCTTCACAGACAACAACCTCCAGTTCCCTGGAGCTGTGTAACTGTGACACTACCTGCTGCTCCACTGTGCTGCCCCCATCTTAATTATGTGATTATTATTATTATTTTTATGGTTGTCTTTCGGACTGACGTGGGATAATTGTTTCATATTATAAGTATGTGTTGTACCCCCATTACTTCCTGCTTTCTTCTGGTTAACTGCATAGTGGATAGCACACTGCCTCACGTAGGGGATGGAATATTTAAGATCTGCTTTTGCATTCCACCTTAAAACATGGCGCCAAGGCGGCACAGTTTACAGTGCCAAAATATAACAGCCATAGTATTTAATGTGGATCAGCACATTTGAATTTTAGCCTTTTTTATGGCTGTTCAAAACCTTTCAAAATTGTTCATAGATTGCAATGATTTGTTTTTCTTGGAATAGTCAAGATATATCGTTCTGATGAGCAGATATGAGTTCATGGTTTTAACTGATGGTAGGAGTATAATCAGTGAAAGAAACAATGAAAGCACTTGATAATTTTAGTAAGATCCATTGATCTGTGTCATAGTGTCAACTATGTATTTCTGTACAGGTACTCTGCACTGTTTGTTGATTTTTATATAATAGCACTATCTAAAGAGTATGAAATGATAGATTATAACAATAATGAGAAATATCATGATGCTCTCTTATTTCCCTTTTTTACTTCTCTGGAAAATTCAGACTATTTTCCAGACTATTTTACATTGAAGACTGTTATGTTGGGACGGAACAGTGGTGCAGCAGGTAGTGTCGCAGTCACACAGCTCCAGGGACCTGAAGGTTGTGGGTTCAAATCCCGATCTGGGTGTCTGTGAGGAGTTTGGTGTGTTCTCCCTGTCTGGGTTTCCTCCGGTTGCTCCTGTTTCCAAAAACACATGTTGGTAGGTGGATTGGTGACTCAAAGTGTCCATAGGTGTGAGTGTGTGTTGCCCTGTGAAGCACTTGCGTCCCCTCCAGGGTGTGTTCCTGCCTTGTGCCCAATGATTCCGGGTAGGCTCCAGACCCACCACGGCCCTGAACTTGATAAGCGGTTACAGACAAAAATCAGTGTATGAATGAACGACTTTTATGTTTAATATTATTGTCTGTAGATTCATTACTACATGGGGTTTGTATATGAATATAAGTCCTATAATATAAATTAAATAATTTAATTATTTTCAGTTTCAGAAGATCTCGTAGGTTTAAAGGACATTGTCTTCAGTTTTATAGTTTTTCTGTGGATTCTGAGGTCATTAAAAGTCCCTTTAATCCAGAGTTCAGAGCAAAGGGTTATTTTGTGCTGTGTTGGAGCTTCAGGAACATATTGCCACTAAGGCAGTTTGGGAGCAGCAATTATAGTTTTGGACACGTCATTGATTTTCGCTCCAGATTACAGACTGTGTCAGAGGGCTTAGTGACTGCGACTCTTCTGAATATGTTAGCTGACTTTGTGCACTGATTAGCCTCCTTTAGAATAATGATTCATTATTTTTCAGTTCCCTATGTTTTCTTTTTTTCTATTATTATTATTTTTGATGTTTTTGTTATTATTTATTATTTTATTAAAGTAAACTATAGCATACACACACACACACACGCATCCAAATTCATGTTATATCCACAGTATCCACAGTAGACACAGTAGACACTTGCTCCCCCTTCCACCTTCTCTGCACCACTTCTCCTATGTTCACATGTTCAATAGGAGAGTTCAGTTTCACACATTCTTTGTCTGCCCTAAAAAATATCAGCGTTCGTCTCCTGGTTTCAGTCTTCACAGGCATGGTCAGAACTAGTGATTTTTTTTAACACTGCCATAGCACTGCATGACACTGAACTCATGGCCAGTGAAAGAGAGGAAATGTAGTAAAGCCCTGCCCACAGAAAAACTTCATAGCTCTAACAATCACGAGAGACCAGTCAGGATGCTCTCTGTCACCCTATAGGTGTGTGTGTGGCTGGCTGACTAGCTCTGGCTGTGACTCTCTCTCGCTCGTACTCTTTCCTCAGTCACTTGTTCTCAAAAAGAATTGAATATGCGGGCGATTGTGTATAACTATCTGGCGTCTGGGAGCCCCTAATAAAATGCGGGATACTCCCAGAACTTCCGGGTGAGGTGGGATGTCTGTGTATGTGAGTGGTAAAGCCAAATTCATAAGTTAAAATGAAATGAAATAAGATTCATATGAGGCCACCCTGCCCAGTTCCAAGAGTCTGCCAGAGCTCTCTAAAACATATGTGCCCAGATGCAATCAAATCCTCACAGCAGTGAACCAACTGCTAGTGTAAAGCCTTCAGAGACGAGAACAAACTCCAGATTAATATCCTTCATTTCAGGAGAAATGCCACATGCTAGCACCTGAATGACATCTTAATTCTGCTATTGTTTTCTGTCTCTCTTCTCTCTCTCTCTCTCTCTCTCTCTCTCTCTCTCTCTCTCTCTCTCTCTCTCTCTCTCTCTCGCATTATGATTCTCCCCTGTGCTTTAAAGTGCCGCTCCTAGCAGAACAAATCTTTACTCACTTAAGAGAGTGTCAGTCAGACGCCGGTGGCTCAAGGCAGCAAGTCTTGTTAGTCCTTTCTCTGCCCCCTCCCCCCTCTTCTTTTCTCGCTTTCTTTCTTTCTTTCTTGCTTTCATTCTTTCCTCCCTTCTCCTCAGCCCACTACACCTGAGTGAGGTATTGATGGAACATCAGGAGAAAAGTGGCATTGGTTTGACACTAACACAAGTGCTGGGTGTTTCTGTCTCACTGTGGCTTAAAGCTACTGCTACAATAACATAATTTATAAATGCCTTTAAAACTAAATGCCTGTGCACTAAGTTCTGAAGCAACTTTGTCTTTTAAACCTCTGCCATTTAAATGTTTTATGAAGACTATATAATGGACTATGGCAGCCATTGTGGTGTGTGATTGATTTTGCTATTTTTAGTTGTAGTTACTCCTTAAGCTCTCCCTATACAAGCAGTAAATCCCCCTAGACCAGCTTTGAAATGAAATAGGATGCTGTGGAGCAGCTGTACACGAACCTAATCTCACGTCAGACCCAAGTGGACGCTAGAGGAATATAACCCATGTATAATGTACCTGAAGTTTGCACTGTGCTACAGTATTGTGTATTGGATTGGGTCTCTGTATCAGCACATACTCAATATTAAACATTCAGATCAGGATTGGGGGCAAGAAACCTTGGTTCACTAATGAGCTTTCAATTACAGATATTTAAATGTAAAATAAGCAAAACAATGTAAGATCAACACAATTGAATTATATCAATATTAGTAGTGTCTATCGATTAAAAAAATTAAATATATTTTAAATGCTAGTACTTTCTTGCATTTTTGGGAGGGAGATAAATGTGTGGTGTGATATACATAACAAACAGGTGAGAGGAAACCATTCTTTCTTACTTTATTACAATATCTTAATGTGGTTTTAATGACTTATTAGTTAGAACCTTTTAATTTGCTGAGTAAAAGTTTCAGGAAGAACTTTAGCATTGGACACAAGCTTTAATAGAGACACCTAACACTTCAGTGCAGAGGTAGGAGAAACAAAAGCCATGTGAGTATCCCGTTGTGTGCGAGTGAGAAGGGGTGTGTGTAAGAGTGAGAAGTAGTTATTTAATTCACATTTGAGCAAAAATACAGTGTAATCTACCTTCTGAACTCAACAGTAGCGAAGATATGTTTACATCACTAGATTTCCAGATTTTTTTTTAATGTTTTATATAATACATGCATTTTGACATTTTGCACTTGTGCATTTACAGTATTTGTCCTATTTCAGTTGCCTGTCCATGTACAATATTTATGAAGACATTACAATGCATCATGACAGCTGCTGTGGCATGGGATAGATTTGCTTTTTTAAGGAAGTGTTCCCTGTGGAGTTTCATATTTGTGTTTCAGAGAGAATGCATTTATCTTTTCCTTGAGGATAGGGGTGCATGTGTTTAGTTTGTAGCAGTGTGTAATCTGTGTAAGATGTGTGCTATGGTGAGTGTTTGTGTGTGTGTTACATTGAGAGATGCGAGGATTTCAGAGACATTTGCAGAAGTGTAGGAGATGGAAGGACTAGGTACCTGCCGATTCCTCCGAGACGTCCTCCCGTCCCCAGAGAGCTCCTTAAGGAGGAGAACGACACTGTGCTTCATTTCTCATCTCTCTCTTAACACACCATATTCACTTGTTCAGACAGAGAAAAGCTGTAATTTTACCCCTGCTGCTGTAGCCACCATTTCTCTGCTCTACATTGAACCACAACTATGCGGATGTCTGAGTTTGTCTGTAGCTTTCGGAGTGATGTTGGAGCACCAGGGAATTTCTGTTGTCCTAATATTAAAAGTATTTCACGTGATCTCAATTTTATTGGGAATAAATGTAAGTATTCCACCAGGAATCACTGCATGAACAGTGTTAGATGATGAAGTAAACCCCCCCCAATATTGCTTAAAAAGGAGGTACTTTTGAAGCAGTTTCTATAAAGCAGCCAACACAGAGTGATACACAAAACCAAGGGAATACCAAATGTATGTTCCAAAGGGAACCAGATTTGGTCGCAAAGTGAAGAAGGCTGATTGGTTTATTGGGTCTATGTTGCAGCTAACTTGCCATTATGTACTAAAGCACTGATTTAGGACGATTGGTTTTGGGTCATAAATGTTACTCAAACTTGCTCCAGCGATATTTGGGTAGAACTCATCACTCCAGAGAACACAGTTCCACTGCTTCTCAGCCCAGGGCTTTATTCCCTTCTGGCAGAGTTTTGGCACAGAGCTGAAGTGCAGTTGGCTAGCGTGAGATTGTACAAGCTGTCTGGATCACAGTAGCTGAATTCACTCATTATAAGAAGACGTCTACAAATGTTTGGACATCAGGGACATTCAGCCTCAGCATTTTCTGTGGTATTTAGTCCTTGTTTTACATATCACTCCTTTCATTCAGATTCCAGTTCCATTGACAGTGGATTTTTCCAGTGGCTATAGAGCTGTGACGTACATATGTGTGTGTATAAATATTTTGGTCATATCTCCCCCTGCTTAATGCAGGCAGCTTGCACTTTATCACATAGGGAATATCTTGCCAAGTGTCTTTATCTGAAATGGAGCAAAGAAACAGGGTTCACTAAAGTGAGTTCGGCTCTGGTCACAAGCCTGGAAACAAAAACGTGTCCAAACGTTTATAGGCACAACTTATTTTGACTGAATTTTGCTACTTTAAAACTTAATGGTCCTTATTAATCAAATTTGTGTAAGGTCTTTTATGGTTGTTAATGAGCATAATGCATACATTTCTCCAGCTGTTTTCATATTCATCAGTTTCATCTTTAGTGTATCTTTTGTGATAAATCTTGTCTTTTTTTGGCAGTTTTTTATTCCATCTTCCATTTAAATGCAATTTACACTATTTTATACAATATTCATTCATTCATTATCTGTAAGCGCTTATCCAGTTCAGGGTCGCGGTGGGTCCAGAGCCTACCTGGAATCATTGGGCACAAGGCGGGAATACACCCTCGAGGGGGCACCAGTCCTTCACAGGGCGACACACACACACATTCACTCACACCTACGGACACTTTTGAGTTGCCAATCCACCTACCAATGTGTGTTTTTGGACTGTGGGAGGAAACCGGAGCACCCGGAGGAAACCCACGCAGACACGGGGAGAACACACCAACTCCTCACAGACAGTCACCCGGAGTGGGAAACGAACCCACAACCTCCAGGCCCCTGGAGCTGTGTGACTGCGACACTACCTGCTGTGCCACTGTGCCACCCTACAATATTATTGATACAAAATATTTAACTAAAATATTTAAATATGTTATTTTAATGATATAGTCACTCTATTGCATCCCATCTTTCAAATGTATTGTACAAACGTTCTAGATTTATTTATTTCACATTTTCCAGTAGTATTTCTTTTTAACAGTATAAAGTTTGGTTGTTATTGGTAGCAGTACTGGCATTGCTTGACCTCGGACTATACTTATCAGTATAGCGTTGACCTCAGAAGCATCAGAAATACACCTTGACGTTTGCCCTCTACCAAAACATCTGCAATAATTAGGGTGTGCTTCATGTAAATGATATGTACATTTTGTCTGGTATGCTGGTGCTTGTTTCACACACTGAAGCTGATTCTTCAAAAGCACTAAAATCTCAGCTTGTTTCCTCCATGTACAAAGGTTTAAGGAATGAGAGGATGAATAGATCATGTCGTATAGCTAGCATGGTTACATTTGTGCTTGTTTTTACATGTCTAAAACCAGGCATTTAACAGGACTCTACTATTTCTAATGTTTATGTGGCTACATACATACAGTACATCCTTTTGGTTTGCTTCTTTGCAATGGCTGCTGAAAGTCCAGGCTCTGAACAGGCGAGGGAAAGCCCCCTCCTTTTTATTTTGAAAAAGGCTGAGAATGGCAGCATTTGTAACTGGATCTATGCTGGACATTAGTTAACAAGGTCAGAACTCAGCACTCCCTCTCGGTCTCTTGCTCTCGGTCTCTCTCTCTCTCTCTCCCTCTCTCTCTCTCTCTCTCTCTCTCTCTCTCTCTCTCTCTCTCACACACACACACACACACACACACACACACACACTCTCTCACACCAGTAGGCCACATGTGAATGTTACTGATGGTGAGCTGAACTCCCTGCAGAACGTTCACACATTAAACTTAATAAATATCCAAACATACACAGACATATTTTCCAATATTTCTTTTCAAATTAAGGGTACTCCAGTTTGGGAAAATGTTGTTCTGGATCATGTGTAGCTGCTCTGTGGATCAAATGCAAGCTCTGTGCACAATAAAGGGAGCTGAATTCACTAAATAAAAGGGATGTGTAAATACATTTGGATATATCCTAAGCCAATCACTGGAGCTGTTTAGGTGTTCATTTATCAGTTCACCTCTCTGGCCTGCTGCTCTCAGCTCAACACTGCTGTGATTTCTCTGGCTGCTTTGCATATCCCATTAATGTTTTATTGCAATCGTTCACATCTGTGTTGCGCCGTTTGACCCCAGTACGAACGTCTGCCCTCATGTTACTTGTAGTACAAAATGCAGTTTGCATTTAATAATTAAAACCCAGCCCCCAAAGGTCTTTTGCAGGAACTTTCCAAATGCAACATGCAGCGATAAAGCTTCCAGAGAGTCTACAGGCTAGAGGAAATAACTCAGACTGTAGGATACATGATGTTGCGTATATCTCAGTCCATATTATGGAATATAATAATGGTATTATAATCATTCTTTAGATTTCCTACCCCTTTTTTTGTAAACAGGTATAAAGGGCTGGGGAGAGTTGAGGATAGATACTTGTGTTTTTGAGATGCTTTTATGTTAAGAAGACGCCAGCAGGCCAAACCGCTGCTGGCAAATACAAGAGTTGTCATTTCATAATCACGACATTTACTTGCAATGAACAGAATTAACAAACCGTTTTGCCATCTTGACAACAGAATTTCTTGACATGTGGCTAGCTGCTGGAAGAGGTTTTATAAAACACCTGGAACATAGCAGATTCAGCAGAGAAAATGCAGCTCTTTCCTTATTGAAAAGGAGTCTGTCTCCCAAAATGGGCTTCCAGGAGTTGTCTAATCATTGCCCCTGACAGTCCCAACCTCATAGATCAGCCCAGCTTTCAGCATTATGGTGAATGCCTAAAAATCCCCCCAAAACAACAGCCTGACCCTAGGAACTTATCCCAAAAAGATAATAACAAAATAACACAACCTAAAATTGTTAACCAGCTAACCATCCGACTACAGAATGAAACAGGGCTACTCTGGCTCCTGCATAGCATTATGGGAGTATTAATGCCACAATGTATACAGGGTGAGTCAAAAGTCACCTTTTTCAGATAAAAGGACACCCTTTTATCTGAATACCCCAGCAAATAATGGGTAAGGGGCCTATATTTTAGGCAGTGTCCAGAAAATGGCCGCCATCTTGAAAGTCTCCATTTTGGATCAAGGGCAGGTCTTCCAATGGGAAGATGGTCATGTAGAAATAAATAAAGAAATAAAAGGGTGTCTTGTGACCTTTGACTCACCCTGTAGGGGTGTGCGTGTTTGGGGGGGTCCCTCTTTATATATATAAAATGAGCAGTTTTATATAATTTTATATCTGAATGCAGAATCACGAAACTAATTGAATCATGAACATGGATTATAATTTTAATACCTAACATATGGCAAATAATTTAATAATCTTGAATAATCTAGGCACGAATACTGTGAATTATTGATTGAAAACTGCACCATTCAGTGTCTACAGTAACAGTCTTTACTCTTCTGGGAAGACATTACACTAGTTATTGGAACATTGCTGTGAGGACATAATGGCATTTAGCTACATAAACATTAGTGGGGTCAGGTGCTGATGTTGGAAGGTTAGTTCTGGACAATCACCACTCCAGCTCAACCCAGAGTTATTACTCAGAGTGCCATTACTCTGGAGAATGCAGTTGCACTGTTCCACTGCTCAGTGCAGGGGTGCTTTATATACCTCTTGCTCGTAGTAGGCATTGGGCATTAACAAACTCTAGATACTGTCCTGTTTATGATTAGATGAAAAATGTATCTAGCATGTAATTGTTTTACTTTGATCATTTTAATAGCAGATGTGTAATAATTTCTTGTAATCCTTGATTGAGAGGGATAAAAAGTTTAGCATGCTGTGTGTATTTATTTTCACTGGCATTTTAATTATTTTGAAAGATCACATCGCTTGGAGTGTCCAAAATGCACATCCTTTAATTACTATTGTTCCCAAATTAAAATAGAGGGCTTTGGATATGCTATAATTTTCAAGTTTTTTTTTTTTAATGGGGTGGGGGGGACTAGAATTATGTTTCAGTCAGCAGCGGTGAAAGAAGTATTTGAATGCTTTTGACTGGATGTATTTACCAGACGGATGGCAATTTACCACCATCGTGTCCAAAAGCAATCAATGAAGCGACTATAAATTTCCCCTCAGTCAAACGGATGGATTATGCTTTTGTTTGATTGTGAAATATTAGCATGGAGAGACTTACAGGTTTGCCCTAAGGATAGAGAACTTGTTCATAAATTTATGGACACCCATTATAATTAGGGTAGCCTGACTATTTAAAAAAAATAAAAAACCTTATTTGACCTATACTTCCTTAATTAATATATACTTCCATAAAATCCAATATATCCTCTCTCTTTTTTTAAACTGACATTTTATATTTCATTTATGTTCATACACATGTTAAACATGTCCAAAAATATGCAGACACACCTTTTGATGAGTGAGCATTATCCTTTTAAAGGCCAAGCATTGGCTAGAGGGGTTGTGGAGCAGTGGAACTGTGTTCTCTTTAGTGTTGAAGCTCCATTCACTACCTTTGGGATGATTTCTGATGCAGAATTGTTCATTGAACACCTGTAACTGACCTCTGTAATGATTAGGTGTCTGCTATGAAATCCACACAGCAGTGTTCCCACATGTACGGTAAAACCTTCCTAGCAGAACAGAGTCTGTTACTTCAGTGAAGATGAGCAAACTCTTGATTAATGCCCTTCCTTTCAGAAGAAATGTTCAGTGATTTACAAAACTTTTTGGACATATAGTTTACCTTATTTTAAAAGTGTGTCCTTGAAAACCATTCACACTCTCTCTCGCTCCCTCTGTCTGTTTTCTTCTGAATGAAGATCCTGGTGTTTTTCTTTCTTTATTATTAGGGGAGAGTTATTCTGCAGCAAAGGTGCGCTGAATAAATTGAGCGTGGATCCGTCGCTGATGCTGTACGTTTGTGCTCCGTTAACAAAGAGCCAGAGACGCAGATTCCCAGCGGAACGGTGTACTCATGTTCTGTTTGAAACCAACATAATTAAAGTCACCCTCTGAAGTAACCTATTTATACAACGAAAGCTCCCTCACAACCAGCGGCTCCCCTGAATAACCCGTAGGAGGGCCGCTCGTATAATTACTTCACATTTCTAATTTAGGTGAGGGAATATTTGTTTTCAAATCAGAGAGAGAGAGAGATGAGGAGGAGGAGGGAAGGAGTGGTATTAGTTTTGAGAGAAGTGATATGACCGCTTCTTTGGAGTGTGTTATAGAGGTGAGGTTTTAGTCTGGGGTCAGGATTCACATAACAGTCATGCACTGTATGGCCAAAAGATTGCGGACACCAAGTTTCTACTGAAATGAAGGGTGTTAACCCAGAGTTGTTTTTCTTTCCTGCAATTACACCCTCTATTCTTCTGGAAAGACTTTACGTTGATGTTGGAACGGTGTTGTGAGGATTTGATGGCACAAAATTATCACATACTGATGTTGAATGATTAGTTCTGGATCACAAATCACCCCAAAGCTATTGAATGAAGCTTCATCAGTCCAGAGAACACAGTTCCACCACCCTGCAGTCCATAGCTCTGTGTTTTATACCCCTTTAGGCAATGCTTGGCACTGAGCACGGTCTCATTTAATTACATGCTTTTCTAAAATGTGTATATATATATATATATTTATGTAGATACAATTATAAAGATTTTCTGATCATTTACAATGCTGAAAAATGAAAAACCTACTCTAAACAGTTGTTTGGCTGAAAATGAAATAACTATATGGTGGTTTCAGATTTTCCCACAGACCTGTCAACAGTGAGGTTCACACAAATCGACTGGAGTGAGTTGTTTACAGTGGTCTCTGGAATAGGACAGAGCTCGTGGCGGGTTGTGGGATGGAGTGTAAACACAATTTCTGACGTGTGCGTGTGTGTGTGTGTGTGTGTGAGTGCGCGCGTTTATCATAAAACACAGCCGCTCTCCAGGTGCATATTAGTGATAAAGAAAGGTGAGGGGCTTTGTTCTTCTTTAACGAGCCGTCACACTTCAGAGCATCTATCTGAGGAAGACTGGTGACTCCCTGGACACACGCACACACACACACACACACACACACACACACACACTCACACACACACACACTTGTCTCAGCTAAGCCCACATTGAGTTCTGTGTGAGTGAGTAGAAGATGGAAAACTCCAGAAATGTATAGATTTACTTTAGAAGTTACACTATTTGTGGAGAAGTTACACCAGAGTGGTGTCAGGAGCTCAAAAAGCAGACTTCTTTTTAGAACAAGCAGGGCAAAGAGGGTGACTGAAATGTGTGTGTGTGTGTGTGTGTGTGTGTGTGCATTGCATGTGCGTGTGTGTGTTAGGATGCTTATTTAGATTCCTGTCCTATGCAACTTGTCTTAGGAGGAGCTGTATGAAGATGTGGAGTAAAGTCTGGAGTAAATACACCCACAAGCTCTCTCCCACAAGTCAATTACCACTTTCATAAAGGGGGGGGGGGGGGCTTTTATTAGAGAGAGAGAGAGAGAGAGAGAGAGATTACAGACATGCAGCCACACCTAGCATTAATCTCACCACAAAATTCTCTCTAAGTGATATCATCTCCTCACTCTGAGACTGTTGTGACATAATTCAACTTGTTATTGTTTTTTGCTTGATTTAAGTGATTGTATCTGGTGGAAAATGTAATATTCTACTGGCAGATCATTTTGTTAATTGTTCATTAACAAATGAGGCTTAAAATGCATGGACACGTTCACCATTTAAACACATGAAAATGATTAGAAAAAATGAGAATCTTACAAGCATGTCAGGTGGTAGATCTATTTAAGCTAGATCTTAAATAGATCAATAACTAACATATCGATTCAAGCCACGGAGCACTGAGGATCTCAAAGTTTTGTCTCTCACAGGAAAATCAGGAGCTAAATTTGTTTATTTTTCCTCATTTCCCTGTTTCAGTGTGAGGGATCCACATCAATTAGTGCAGTAATGAATGTGGGAGTTGTTTTTTTGGGTTAAACTGATAGGGCTTAACTGCATAGTGCCGCTCGTGGAGCTGAGATTGTGGCGAGGCGAGGCTGATAGCGAGTGTCTCCGAGGCGAGACTTGTGAGACGTTGGGGTTGTGAGATAAGCAGACAGCAGCTGGCCAACTGTGATCTCTTAACCAGGCCATGTTTGAAGGAAAGAGTAATAATAAAATAACCCACTGCTAGTTGCTTATGCTAATGTGAGAGGTCTGTTTACTTGGGGTTGTTGTTGTTGCTTGTTTTTTTTTTTATCGTACATCCAACATTTCTTCTGAAATTAAGGGTATTAATCGGGAGTGTGCACTTCATCACTGCAGTAACATTCTCTGCTCTTCTGGGAAGCCTTTACTAAATGTCTGAATGTTGCTATGGGGATTTGATGGCATTCAGTGACCTAAAGAGTGAGGTGAAGATGGGTAACTTATATTGGGTTCACAAAATGGAGCTTCATCACTTCAAAGAACACTGGGTGCTGGGGCCTTGACAGACAGACTCTTGTCATTGAGCTTGTTAATCATAGGCTCATGTGCAGCCAATCCAGAGTCTCTCATTTCATTTAATACTTATATATATTATGTATCTTAAAGTCTGCTAGTTCTGGTGTTCAGGGCTTAATTAATACATTAAAATAGATTTAAATGCATTTCCATTTATTATGAAACCCAAAAATTATTTTCCTAATCAGCTGTCCAGTTCGTCAGCTCCATTGACTCTATGGTGGCACTCCATATTTTGTTAGCCCCCTTTTCACTTCATTGTTCAGTTGTCAGGTCCCCTAAAAGACCACAGGAGAGCAAGTGCTATTGGGATCGTTCTCAGTACTGTTGTGGATCAGATACAGCAGGGCTGCTGGAGTTTTTTAGCAATGTCCACTCACTGTCTCACTTTTGTTAGACACACCTACCTTGTTGATCCAGCTCCCCCACGAAGTGGAGCTGGTAATGCCACAAAACTCCATCTCTAACAAGAATCACTGGCTTTGAAAACCACAACAACGGCGGCAATAATGTTAGGTGCTGTTTACTAACCGTGTATTAGCATGTCGTTTTTGTTTTTGGACTGAACACAGCTTTGCAACCCAGATCTCACAGATCAGTTTTACTTTTCGTCGGCTATCGGTCCAAGGAGTATATCTCTCTGGCCAATCAGAGCTCTGCAGGGTTTACACATCAACATTTAGTACCTACTCGGCACGGTTGGAACCCCAAGTGAGCTGGGACTGAAAACTTATTCGGTTCCAGGCACTAGCTACCAGATTTGGCCAGTGGAAAAGCAAAAAAGCCGTGCCAAGTCGAGTAGAATCGTGTAGGTCCCATGTGTAGCTGCACAGTGTGTGTGAGTCACTCTGTGGGGTTTTAAAAAACTCCAGCAGCACTGCTGTATCTGATCCACACAACATCACCACCACCATCTGTGTCTCTGCAGCATTGAGAATAATCCACCATCCAAATTGCACTTCCTCTCTGGTGCTCCCAGGTGGGTCCTGACCAATAAAGAATGGGGTCAAATGGGGCAAAGTATGGAGAGGACAAGACTACTAATATAAAATGGACAAAAAGGAGGTGGATTAAACGTTATGGCTGATCGGTTCTGTAGTTCCGGAATATCTGGTGTTAAATTAAGTTGCCAACGTTTGCTTCATTTTATGCTTAAATCCTCATTTGACATTTGTCATGATTCACCTGGTCAGCCTGATGGAGAAACTTCAACAAATATTTTTGCATTTGTAGATAGGGAAAGAATGTTAAATAATATTCCTGCGTAAGCTGTGCATTGTTGTAGTATTTTCTTCACATGTTTAACTGGCCTTATCAGTTTATTGCGCAGTTTCCATGCAGTATCAGCTCAAGACGCGTGTTAAAAGCAAACGTCATGACATCAGACCAAGAGAAGTCTGTCAGGTGGAGTGTGTGTGTGTGTGTGTGTGTATGTGTGTGTATCTGAGCTGTGAAGTCTTAATTGCAGCTCCAGATAAGGATTAGAAGGGTCTCCCGGACTCAGAGATCTGCAAATACCTCTAACTAAAAGGCGCTTTAATGCCCTAATGTGTATCGCATATCAGGGCCAGGTAATTAAGTCTGAGCAGGTGTGTGTGTGTGTGTGTGTGTGTGTGTGTGTGTGTGTGTGTGTGTGTGTGTGTTTGTGTGTGTAATATGGCTGGAGATAGTGGAAGTATGTGCAGTCTTTTTTATTTTATTTTATTTTTTTATTAAATGCCACTGTCCACTGTGTAGACTGTTTAATTTAAATATAGTTTGCACAACACTTTTTTTCTACTTTGAATCCATAATGGTTTAATGCATGTATTAATTCATTTTATTTAGTGACTCTGATGTTCAGTTTATTCTCTTATTCAGGACTGGGGAATAAAACAGAAAATATATCAATAAATGTGAAGTATATCAAACATAGGTGTTTAATATTTATTATTCCAAAGAGTATTCATTCAGGAAGCTTGCTGTCAGTTTTTTTCAAACTCCACATCCTTACGGTGCCAGTATATTGAATTCTTTTCCTCACATGGAAGGAAGGATGGACATAGCTGTGTCAGAAGCAGAAATGGAACATGGCATTTTTTGTCTGGAAGCTTTTAACGCTTTAAGTATTGTTTATCTCAAATTTTGGAATTTTCACTGCTTTTTTATATCATATTTAAACTGCAGTTTAAAAGTATTTTTCGCTTGTTTTACTTCTCATTTAAAAAAAAAAAGCCTGAAAGATGTTGACTGAAAGTTTGATCAATGAGAAATGAATTTTAATTTATCTGACCACGGTTAAATGTCTTCTATGCAGTGGTCTATTTGGAATGCTCCCAGACAAGTCAGTACTGCTTCTGCACACAGTTCACACAGGGCTTCCTTTTGGCATAGTAAAGTTTTAACTGCTGTTTGTGGATGTACCTAATTATTTTAGTGTTTGACAAAAGTGTGCAGAAGTAATCCAGAATTCATGTGGTTTTATCCACACAGATGAACGTTTCTTGAAGTAGCGATGTCTGAGGGATCAGGGGTCACTGAAACTTCTCCAGATACTTTGAACTGTTTTTAAATATAAAAAAAAATATATATATATATATATATATATATATATATATATATATATATATATATATATATATATACACACATTTTGGGACAGTTTACAAATGTTTTTAAAGTAATTAATTATAAAAAAATAAAAAAAAACACTGTTTACGTTTTCTCCGTTAAAATCAATGCAAAGGTCCAGTGTTGTCACTGAGAGAGAGACAGAGAGAGAGAGAGAGAGAGAGAGAGAGAGAGAGAGAGAGAGAGAGAGAGAGAGAGAGAGAGAGAGAGGAAGGAGCGGGGGTGGGGTGGGGACAGCAGTGGCAGTATCAAAGCGAGGTTAGCACCGGGCTCTCTGCTGGTCCCTGGAGCTCCTGCCAGTCTGTTATCACCCGGCCAGGCGGGGGGGCTTTGAAATTGGCACTTTCCTTTATCTGACAATTGTACCTGCTGATAGGCCATTAGATTACTTACACACTCGCCTCTCTCTCTCGGCCCACGCCATCCTCGCTTTATTTCCTCAGTGTATTCCCACTTTATAACGTTTCATAACATCTCTGTATTCCTCTTTATAACATTAATAACCTTACGATATTCCTCTTTATAACCTTTCATAACCTCACTGTACATCTCTTTATAAGCACTTAATGTGTATTCCCCCTTTCTAATCTGTCCTGACCTCAGTGTATTTTCCCTATTTATTTTCAACTATTCATATCTTCCCTTTACGTTACCTTTATTACCTTTCCTAACCTTAGTTAATCCTACATTTACAACCTTGCATTACTGTTCATAACCTGTTATAGACATTCATTCATTATCTGTAACCGCTTATCCAATTCAGTGTCGTGGTGGGTCCAGAGCCTACCTGGAATCATTGGGCACAAGGCGGGAATACACCCTGGAGGGGGCGCCAGTCCTTCACAGGGCAACACACACACACACACACACAGACACTTTTGAGTCGCCAATCGACCTACCAACGTGTGTTTTTGGACTGTGGGAGGAAACCGGAGCACCCGGAGGAAACCCACGCGGACACGGGGCGAACACACCAACTCCTCACAGACAGTCACCTGGAGCGGGAATCGAGCCCACAACCTCCAGGTCCCTGGAGCTGTGTGACTGCGACACTACCTGCTGCACCACCATGCCGCCCCTGTTATAGACATGAATCGACCAAATTCATCAGAATATATTTATTACTATTACCATTAATATCAGAACATTATTTTCATTCGACTTCACTTCTGAGACATGGAGCAGTTTTCTTATGGAGCAACATAGACAGGCCTTATAGGAACTAACCCTATTCCATTTAGATTTACTGTTACAGATATCTGTGTGGGACTTTTCCAATATTGACCAAATAAACAAGGACCAGGAACCGAGTAAAATTTGCCCTGCATAATCCAGCCCACAAAGCACAGGGCGAAGCTGCCAAATACTGATCCAAACACTCGTTGGCAGTGTTCTAACTAGCTGGTGTATTTGCTACAGTGACCGTAAAGCCAGACAGGTGTTCTCTTCATACACACATTAGAACACATCCAAAGCACAGTGGCTGTGCTACTTTTAAACAAAAGTAAATACAGGAGCATGGGCGTTTCATTCAACAGAGTTATGGTGCGACACACCGCCAAAAGGGAAAGGGAGGACATTTCCTATTCTCTCATTCTACCACAGTATTGACCAACAGCAGTGAAATAACCAAACTATGCCTCTGACACCTCTGATTATCACAGTCGCATCAGTGTTAGGTTGTGTACAGTCCAGTCCTGCCTCTGAGCTCACTTTGTAGTGAAGTATATGGTGAATAGGGCACTGCTTAATTTCGGGCACAACCCTGTGCAGATAATTGGAGCCGCCAGAGCCACGTAGAGAGAGCAGCTAGCAAGCTGGTCAGTACACATACAGTAAACTTCACAATGCTCTTTATGCTGGACCTCCTGTATATAACATATAGCTATATGTTATTGCTTTATGACCCTACTGGTGGTGTTTCTAAATGATCAAACACACAAATAAAACTCTAAAATGTTATGTGACAGCGTCAATTTAGTTTCCTGATTAATTTGTACAATGCAATGTTCCAGTGGTCTAGATGGCTTAATTTGCACAATGAAAAAGCAGTTATCGCAAACATTGCCCCCACTTTGAGAGAGTTAGCGGAAGCCGCCACTGAGCAGGAGTAGGATGCAGTAGACTTAGCTATGTCCCAACACAAACTCCCTTCAGCAAAGCAGAAGCACACACATTTAGGCACTACTCGTGCAGCTCTGGAAACATGTGCCATGAACTATTTTATCACATTTGTTTAGCAGAACAAATTCAGTCAGAACAATTTATGCAAATTAAATATAGTTATCAGTGTTGTAAAAAATGTAAAAACATAAAGCAGTTAAAAATATATATAAATAAAATAATCAAGAATTCAAAACAAATTAAAAAATAAAAAACGCCAACTTTTTTTCATGATGGTCAGTGTATGGACACACACTGTTCTTTGTGGCTTTGGAGCACTAGATTCAGGGCAAACTGCTTCACTTTCTGATTGGTTACAATCAAAGCTGATGCATTAGCAACATGCATAAGATGCCCCCATCACACAGATGACTACATTTGTTTAAATCAAGCATGCAAAGGCTGTTAAATCAACTGCATGCTTTAGCCTCCTCAAACGACTGTTCATGAACAAGAAGGATAACAGGGTCATTACGAGGAATGTTTGTCAGCATCAGCTGGGTTGAGTGTGTGAGCGTGCAGTGAGTGTAATGTGAGTTATACCACTGAATGTATTCATTTGTTACTTTTAACAAACAAGTAATTGCGATGATGTGCCTCTAAACCGCCCTGTACCTATTTAGAAAGGCTCTTTAATGAATTCATTTGCTGAATGTTTACGTAATTGTACTTCAGTGAAACTCTGCTGTTCTCAAACCTGAATGCTTTATAAACTTTGTTAACAGAGTAATAATTAAAGCTGTTTGACATTTTTTTTCAACTCCATCTCATTTATTAACTGAATGTATGCGTATTATTACATCATGACGTATTTTTCAGTTCTTTATATTAAACTGGATACTTGTGGATGAATGTATTTACTGAATGATTATGCAATTGTTTTAATGAAGTGTGTGAATAGTGTTAATTATGTCATGCTTTACATAAATGTCATGCTGTAAAGTGTTACATAGTATTTTTGTGATATAACTGCAGAGCATTGTTACTCTATTTATACACACTGCGTGACAGCCCTGTGGCAGGTAGAACAATAGAGGACACATCGCACGCACACACACACACACACACACACACACACACACACACAGCTGACCACATCACAGCCAGTAGCTCCCTCTGTTGTCCACAGATGAACTGCACGGTGCCTCGGACATCCCGCTGAGACGCAGCGCACACACACACACACACACACACACAGAGATGCACACACAGTCTCCCGCTGTGTGTGTTACTAAACACATCAGTCCTCCACCACACTCATCTCTCAGAGCTCCTGGAAAGAGTATGTCCTTATATTAATTTCTGTTTTTTTTAAGCCTATATATGCACAATTCAATCTGCAGATAAACACAATACACCATCAATAATGAATAAATACTGAAGTCTCATCTATGTTGTATATTAATTTTGATTCAAATCATTGTGAAATATATATTGGGCAGCAACAGTGGTGATATTATGAACATTTTGTAAACTGTAGCTTCACCTGGACTAGCATTACTGATGAACATAGTTAGTATTTGTGTAGAGCTATAAACTAAGGGACATTCATAAATAGAATGCGTTGTAACTGTATATCTTCGATTTGAAATATGGGTCAAATCAAAACCCGTGCCATTATCTGATATCTATTTGTTGAGAAGCTAATTTTAAAGAGCTTCACCTCATTTACATTGATGTCATGTGACCTGCGAGAACTTGCCTTTGCCATTGAGCCCCATGTGATTGATGCTTTGCTCACTCACACACACACACACACACACACACAATCACACAGACACACCTCGCCACGCGTCAACAGCCGGTGACCAGCAGGTCATCACTGTCTTAAACATCTCGCACACACACACACACACACACACACACACACACTCACATATAAACAACGGAACCTCCAGTAAATAAATACCACAGAAAGGCTGTTAGATCTCTGTAGTTTTTCCTGGAGGTCAGATGGAGAGACAGACGGTGGGACTCTAGCTTGTGTCTCATGCTGCTCAGGTATTTCTCTGTTTGTGACATTTAGTGGAGATCTCAGTAAAGTCTCAGTTTCTTTTGAACAGGTTTGCAATGCCATTTTTAATATATTCAATGAGGCCAGATCACATTAATGAGATAACAGCTCTATCCAGAGTCTGTGTTTTGTGTTATTTTATACGCTTTGGGTTTTTTTTTTTCTCTTTTGTCCCCTTGCTCTTGAATTGAGTATCTGCCGATCTCTGCTGGGAGATCGTGCCTCACTTTTGGAGACGAGGCGAGATGAGGTGGATGTAAAACACACTCTGTAGTGAGACAAGGAACAATGGAGGCAGGATTCTGTGCAAAAACTGCTAATGGAACCGAGAGTCAGCTATTGACACGTATCGACACTCCGCTCAGTCTGGACCTGCATACTTAAGTTCAAATGTATTCAGCGAGGCTTCAGGGATTAAAACCTTTTAATGACAGCCATGTAGCGAAAAGACCAAAGGACCTGCCTCTTTTTTTCTTAGCTTCATTATATATATACTTTGTAGTTACACATTAACTGTTCATTTAATAACAGTATTAATTCTTATAACATACCCACTGTCCACAGAGGAGGTCCAGTAATATAGATTGTGGCCCATTTTGTTTCATTTATCAGTTTATTTACATTTTACTGCATAATAACAGGGAAATACCTCAGATTAGGCACTTGGTGCGTGTACAGATTATGTAAATAACGTCAGGGTGTCTGAGATAAAAACACTGGTTTGCCTTTATTGCTAAACATTGTTTCTAATAACTGTATAGTGATGTAATAATTGTAACTAATTATCATTGTTACAGATGTGTTACAAAATACCAGTTTAAATCTTCTTTTTAAATATAATCAAATTATAAAAAAACCTGGCCACAAGTTGTTCTACTGACACTCACCTGTAAAAATGAATTATTCACAAGTAAATAAACAGTTATTGCATATTGTTAACTACACAGTTATTAGTCAAAGTTTTAATTGGGAGCCTTTTTAAAATAACTACTCTATCCTAATGATATTTTCACACAGATCAGTGGTAGTTCCTTCCTTTCTGTGTTTTTCAAGACTCTGAAATGTAAAAGAAATAAAAAATGTTCGCTTATTTCCTCCCTCCATCGTTCAAGCTCCAAGGGTTCGTCCCATTATGCGCTGTGTGTCCGTTTGATCTGCGAACATCTTAATACCAAAACTGTTTGTCGTTCCCAAGAGATCTCTCTCTCTCCCTCCCTCTCTCTCCCTCTTTCTCTCTGTTTCTCTCACTCTCTCTCTCCTACTGTATGCAGGTATCTTTCTGCTTTGCTCGTCTTTCTTACAGAATCCCTCGTTTTCTCTGACTGAGTCGGCGCAGTGTAATTAAAAACACAGTTAAGAAAAGAAACGCTGTTCTTTTAGTCTGTGCATCTTTAGTATTGTTTTGATCAGTAGCTTGGTTTTGTGAAGCTGAGGAGAAGTGTGCATTGTTTTAAAAGCAGCCATATGAATACATTAGCACAACTTTCTGAAGGCAGTGTGTGTGTGTGTGTGTGTGTGTGTGTGTGTGTGTGTGTGTGTGTGTGAGAGAGAGATGTTAAAACTCTTTTGTTAAACTCAGTGTCCTTCAGCAATGCCACAATCCTTATGCTTTCAGATTTACTCGCATTTTCTCAAAAAGAAAAACTATTCCTTTCACATATTTTTAATTAAAAATCAGTAGATTTTGATTTAAAATATTCCCTAGCATTTGTTTTATTAATGTGTGTCCCGGTCTAAGATTAGATTAGGAATTATTTCCTGATGCAGTAAAAAAATAAAGGTGTTGGGGTGTGGGGGTGGGGGCAGGGCCTGCATTTGGTTATGGCTCATTATTGTAGGTCTGCACTGCACTTAGAGTGGTCCAGTGATAACCAGTAGCCTGTGAGATGTTCTCACACTTTGATACGACTGCATTAAGTTCATACAGACTCAAGACAAACTAGTGCCAAGTCATTTAGAAGTGTTAGAGGATTCAGGTAGAACCCAGGTTCCTCTCTAAACGCAGTTCTGGTTTAAGTTGGAGACAGGTGTATCATTTACATTGTCTTTTATGTCTTCTAGTGTTTTCTCTGTTCAGTTTTAAGGTGGACAAGTGGTGTCATTTACACAGAATATAGATACAGCCACAGCTCCGGTCTAGAACCCACTGCTCTTACCTGTTTTATTGTGGACAGAAATGTATATCCTCTACCTTGCCATATATCACTCACAATTATATATTGTAAACACTGGGGTTGTGTTAAGGTGGAGAAAGGTGTTTCCTTTAGATAGAATTTGGATATCACTATATATTTTTTTTGTCTAAACACATTTTCACTATATCTTTCCATAGGTTTTTCCTCTGCTGTTCTTTCACATTCCCGAACACGTCTTACACACAGCGTTAAGGTGGGGAAAGGTGTATTTTCCAAGGTTCTAGCCTGCACTAAGTTTTGGGGATACAGGAAGGCCGTCCGGAGCGATTTGTGCGGCGGCATGGTGGGGCAGACACAATAGTTAGCCGTCCGCTGCGGCTCCTGAATTTTCTTATCAGTGGGGAATAGCACTGCGCTGAGAAGCCAGCAATATCTTCCCTGCTGCTGCTGCACACGCACACGCACACACACACACACACACACACACACACACACTGAACATTCACAATACACACACACACACACACACACACTCAGAGACAGAGAAAGAGAGAGAAACAGAGAGAGGCGCGCAAATGTGGCCCAATCATTCTAAAACAAAGGGGAGTCTTTGATCTTTTCTTATGGAGCGCGCACACACACCCCCACCACCTTGTGCGTGTGAATGATACACACACCGTGGTGTTGGTCCACTCCAGACACATTCTCTTACATGCTGTAACGTATGGGAGTTTTTTACTTTTGTGCAACTGTGTACAGGACTTTTCCCTGTCCTTATGTATGATTCTGATTTATATGAATTATGGGGTGTCTTACGTAGAACTTTTTCCTTTGGTCATTTTACATGTTTTACATGATCACACAAACTCAGCTTTACATCCTCTGCTTTGTGCTCGAATTCCATGACGAATGGACCATTAGAATGGTTCCAAAAGATACTGCTCTTTTTAAATTACATGCAAATGAATGGAAGCAGGAATTTTTTCACACTGCTTTAAAGTTGCCGTTGAGATGTGGATGGTTTTGGGGTTCTGACAGCAACAATATTCTAAGATTCACTGTTCCTTCTGCACACTTCTGTCCAATCACAGGTATTCTACAGTAATGGTCTATATTACATTTTACATATCGCTCTGGTTCTGTTCTTGTTTAATTCCTCTGTATTGACCACATTAGGAAGGGTTCCATTTTTGTTCGCTTTGAGTCTTGGTTTCTCTGGGTTCTCCTTTGCTCTTAGGGTCTTTCTCTTTCTGCTCTGGAACAACAGCCGCTGTAGAACTGAAGTGAGTTGAATTGAACTGAACTGAAATCAGTTGAATTGAATCCACTCAAAGTGAACCCATGCATTTGCACTAGCCCTGGTTGTCCTCATTAAAGAGCTTGTTCTCATTGTTCTTCCTTGTGTGGGACAGAAGGAGGTGGAGTAAAAAAAAAAAAGAGCAAACACATTGCTAGCCGTGCACCGTTTCATTTACAATGTTTTTGTATCAACAAAGTGAGAGGCTTTATCTCTGAGCGCTCGACAGCGTGAGCCGATAAGCGAGAGACATGCACTGCCTCTTTAAATCCTCTTTCTCTCTCTCTCTCTCTCTCTCTCTCGTGCGCTCTCCCTTGTCTTGTTATACCCCCTCCTCCCTCACTCTCTTCCCCACCTCCCTCTCTCGCTCACTCCCTCTCTTACAGGCAGAGAGACACACACACACACACACTCTCTACCCCCCCACTCCTCTCTAACTGGCTCGCCCCGTTTTTGTCTCCTCCCTCTCTCACTCCGTTCGGAGCAGACAGAAGCTCGTCCTGGTTCCAATTGGCTGCGAAGGGCACCAATCTGGGTTTGGGACCAGGCCGAGGGGGGCTCATATGCATAGCCCCCCTGCTTCATATTAATGAGCAGCAATCGTGGCTTTAAGTCCTTGATTAGAAGAGTGCCAGAGCTTTTGGTCCCAACTGGCTGCGGCTATAGGCTTGTGACCGGGAGACACGCTTTCTGCTTAATTGAGACGGGACGGAGAGAGAGGGAGAGGGAGAGAGACAGGGACGGGGACAGGGACAGGAATAGAGATAGACAGAGAGGGAGAAATCTGGAAAACAACTTTGATTTATAGTATAAAGGGGGTCTTCATCATTGAATGATGGTCTCAGAGCTGAAGAGCCAATGGAGTCGGTAGAACTTTCCCTTCCCGAGTGTTTCTCTTTACACTCTGAACAAGAGTAGGTAAATTTTACCTTTTCTACTCCTTTTCTGTTCCTCTACCTGTGACTTGTGCATGTGCTTGTGCTTGTGTCAGTCTTGTGTGTGTGTGTGTGTGGTAAACAGTGTGCCTGTGTTTCTGCACCTGTCTTTAATTGAGAAGCTGTGTGTAAATAGAGTGTGTGGTTTGTAGGTTATAACTTACCTTGGACCTTAAATAGAAGAGAATGGAAGTCATTCTTCTGAAGGACGTTTGGAGAGAGAGAGAGAGAGAGAGAGAGAGAGAGAGAGAGAGAGAGAGAGAGAGAGAGAGACGGAGGGCAGGAGAGCTTGAATTGCCGACCGGCCGCTCAGCATGTGGCCCAGCGGAGGCATGAAAAGAGAGAGTGAGAGAAAGTGGCGGAGAGAGAGCGAGCGAGAGAGAGAGAGAGAGAGAGAGAGCAAGCGATAGAGCGAGCGGAGGACAGACGGGAAAGGGAAAGGGGGAGAAAGTGGCCGTCTCTCCGCTGTCAGAAAGCTCTGATAAAGTGCTCTATAAATCAGTCCACAGGTATTTCTGTTCAGTCACGTTTTCTCTTGTTCTGTTTTTCTAGTTCTTTTATTTCAATGTATTTTATTTATTTATTTATTTATTTATTTAGACTGTGAATTGACTTTGTTTAATTTCACTGTGTCCTTTTAGATTTTGACAGCGTTAATACACTTTAAGAACCTTTTATTTCTGCCTCTAGATTTATACATGCTTCTGTCCTTAATAAAAAGAGTGCCCTTATGGTTATTTTAGCTCATGTTGCAGAGCTTTGGGAACACTTCAGAAAGCTGTGTTGTTTATTATTTTTATACGTGCGAACGTTAGATTTTTTACAGTAGGTGTCCTTTATTTAGTGATTTTTATTTTGTACTCATTTTACTCTGCTTTAAGGAAAGCTCAGGGACCTGAATTGCTTAAAGGTGTAAATTGTTCTACTCTCTTTAGAGAGGCAAGTGTCCTTGAGCTTTGAGAAAACCTTGGGAAGTCATGTATTCATTTCACAGAGCTCAGAGAACAGTTTCGGAGCCGGTCTTCTTTTCTCTTCACATAATGAGAAAGTTGTAGTACAGAGTTGTGTGACAAATAGAAACCTGAAGTGTATGTCTTTCTTTCCTCTTCAAAGTGAGTGTCTTTAACTTAGTGGGCTTTTTTGTTTGCTTTTAATGGACCGTTGCAGCAATCACAATCTGTATTTATTTCCATTTTATTTCTATTTTCTGGACCTGTTCGTGTACAGACACAGTTCTAACCCAAAACAAACAACACACACTTTCACTCTGAACACAACCGCTCGCTCCGTCTTTGAATGAAAGCCCTATTTTTACTCCTTTATCTCGCCCTTCTGATTATGGCCTGTCCAGTGTTTCTGTTGGTCTCTGTTATAGTTGTGTTTTCTGAATATATTTCTTTATTTTAATTGTATAGTTAATTACACTTTTTTTCCTATAGTCACTATATTATTGCTGTTTTATTTCTATAATTTTTTGTGGACTCTTTTGTGTTCCTACAGGCTCTGTTTCATTTCCGTCGACTCTGTTTAAATGCTAAAGGTTATGTTTTGATTTTGTCTTATTTCTTATTGATATCAGTAGACACTGTTACATTTCTATAGACTCTTTCATTCCTCTCGACTGTGTTTTAATTCTATTAAGTATTTTACTTAAGTAGTTTTCAAAGCAGTAATCTTTACACTCAGCAGCACCCACCTATAATAACTCTTCTGGCTTCTGGGGAAAGACACTAGATTGTCCCCTCCGTGCCCTCATCCCCTGTCCCGTTACTTTCCTCTTTATTCTCTGGTTGACCGCAGCATATTTTGTCAGTTTTCCGCTGTGTCCTGGTTCAGAGGTTAACAGTCTCCCCGTTGTTTATTTATTTAATCCAATGTTAACTCATCTCTGCGGCTCTGCTCTCGCTGTCGTTCTTCTTTTGACGCATATAACAAGCCCATACCATTTGATAACAGCGTCTAAGCCTTGTGTCGGCCGTGGGGTCACCTCTTTCATTTCCTCGATCAGAGTGGATTAGAAGGAAGCCTTCATTAGTTAGAAGACGCTGTTTAGTGTAAAATAGAAATGTAATGGATCAGTGGAGGCTTTCCAAGGGTTTTATTTAAAAGCTAAAAGACTCTGGTTTGATGTTGTAATGAATGGTGTAAAACAGGTGCAGTTTGTGTAGAACGGTGAACACTCTGGTGAACGCTGGTCAGTTCCATGACGTTCTCATTACATTTTGTTCGTTTGTTTCTCTTGAAATTCTCAAGGTTTTATGTTTAAAACATATATGAGGTACTTGTCAGAGAGTGAGTTGTGGGTTTAACTTTGGCGGCGGTCGGATTAAAGCTGGTGGAAGTGAACGTGGAGATAAGAACATCAGCTTGTTATTTATTCCCCATTTCTCCGTTTGATCTTTTCTTTTAACACAAATTATCCGGCGATATTCTAATTGCTTTATTAATGTATTAATGGTGGCAATGACAACAAGTGGCGGTTTAGTTATTATCATAATTACACGCGCTTAGAACGGCCCCGTGCGGAGGGTTTAATTGGCATTTGCATGCTCAGATTTTAATGTTTTAATTACTATATTTATGCATATGAGCTTTTATAGGAAAATATTCAATATTTTAAAAGCAGATTTCATACCCACTGTTCATTCTTTTGCTTGTATTGCTCAGAGTGTGCTTCTGTGTTTAAGGTTCTTTGCAATGGGAGTTAGAAAAGGTTTTTTTATTTAAAACAAAACTACTTCTTTAAATTCCAGATTTTTATACGTTGCTGTATTGTGTGTGCGTGTGTTTCAAATCATTTCAGTTAATCAGGATTTAAAGCAATCCCTCATGCAAACAAACACCAACACGGCTTGCGACCAAATGTTTTTATTTGTTTGCGTGATCTTAAAGTGATTACTTCACTTAAATGTGCCAGATTTAATTCCATTTGAATCATTTTAGATTGGTGTTGGACCATTTTTTGCTGCAGATACAGTGTTATATTCACTTTTCAAAGCCGTAAGTGATTGAAGTGTATAAGTGTGAATAGAATAAACCTAATTTTTATATGTATTTCTAATTCAAAAGATTAAGAGATCTGAGGATTTACCAGCGGCAGTGTCCAGCGGAGGTCAGGGATGTGTGTGTCCGCTCTGTAGGGTCTTGTTTAAATCGGAGCCTTCGCTCAAGCGTGTGCAAGCTTTTGTGGCATTTTCAGAAGGTTTCGGGGGTTCATTTGCACCTTATTTCTCCCTCTTTCTCATTCCATGCCAGAGAGAGAGAGAGAGAGAGAGAGAGAGAGAGAGAGAGAAAGAGAGAGAGTGAGAGAGAGAGAGAGCGAAGGGGGGCAGGATCAGAGAGGAATAAAGGGAGATTGCGTTAAATTAAATTCCTTTTAATCTCCTTATAAAATCATTTACTTAATTCGTCTGTCAAACGATGTCAATATGTGCACTGCTGATTTATTTATTCAGACTCTGTGTGTGTGTGTGTGTGTGTGTGTGTGTGTGTGTGTGTGCTGGGTGTGTAGGTGTGTGTCGTGTGTCTAAAACAGTGTGTGTCTTTTGAGCTCAAATTTTTTTATTCTCACTCTAAATCCCTTGTGAAAAAAGGTGTCATGGATTGTCATCTTTTGTGTGTGTGTGGGTGTGGGTGTGTGTGTGGGTGTGTGTGTTGCCTGGGTTTTTGCTTTTTACATGTTCTCTCTCTCTCTATCTATCTCTCTCTCTCTCTCTCTCTCTCTCTCTCTGTCTTGCTCGCTCTGTGTGTGCATGTGTGTGTGTGTGTGTGTGTTGCGCTCTTTACCGGCCCTGTCCCTGGTGTAAAAAAGAGTCATGGCTTTTCACCCATGAGTGTGTGTGTGTGTGTGTCACTTGTCCATTTGTGTCTGGACACTCTTTTGTCTTTTCTTTCTCACAAGAAGAGCTCTCTGACTACCCCCGTGTTTAAAAGGGTCCGAGGCATTCCAAGGGTAATTAACTGGAGTTAAAAGAGAGAATGCCCCCACCACACACACACACGCACACACACACACACACACAACCCTCCCATCATCTACCAGGACATCTTTCCAGACAGAGGAAGGGATGAGAGGGTAGTAAAGAGAAGGGATAAAAGGAGAGGTGTATTTTGTCCTTTTGTTCACAGTGAGGTGCAGTAGGTGTTAGACCGCTCTCAGACTCCTCTCTAGCAGTTCTCATTCTGAATCTGCTGTAAGGTTATAATAAACTAAATGAATTGTTTATGGATGAATTTGACTTGTTTTGATGAGTGTTTTTGGGGAAAGTGTCATTTTATTTGGCAGATAATTTGCATATTTTCAAGAAATGACGACTAAATGATGGGAACACGTCTTTAAAAAAGTTCTAAAAAATGTTAAATATTTGAACAGGGGGTGTGCGCTTCCTGAGGCTTGTTTTAAGGTAACATTATGGTAACAAATTGTATTTTTAGATTAAATCTACAGAGAAACTACATGGTATTGTAGCCATCAAAAACAAACACATAATCTCAGCTCTTCAGGATGTTGAGGTTAGTGTCGTGGGGTGTTGTGTGTAAAACCACTGCCTTCTATGCAGCAGACTAGGGTTCAAATCCCAATCCGGATATGAACCGTAAGAGCTGATTTGAAAGGCTTGATTCCTTGCTCGGTTAAAGCACAGTTCAGGAAGAACTGATGTTATCAGCTGGTGCACGATACAGTGGACACCACACTGTAGCTGACCGTTTCAAATCAGAGCAGGTCAGAAATAAAGCTCTAAAGCCATAACAACTGCACCTTGTTTGGGACATTAACCCTAAGATTACAACTCAAATGACTGCAATACATTTGAAACTCACATTGAAATCATACGGAAATTACGCCTTACCATAAAACTACCATATTATTAAACATTATTCTGATCCTACAATAGATAAAATACATACTTCCATTTAAACCCATGAAATATTTGAAAGATTATCCTTCCTTTTGGAGGTATACACATGCACAAATGGAAGCTTTCTGTTCAATAATGTGTGTGTGTGTGTGTGTGTGGGGGGGGGGGGGCTGCTTTACACAAGGGAGACACTTTTAAGAGTCTAAAGCATTAGATTTGATCGAATGTTTTATATTCCTCTCTTTATTTACCTTCCACTTGTGTTAAATTACAAAACTGTTGTCGTCATGAAGACGCTTAAAAATTTAGTCTTTGAACATTTGAAAAGGATGAGTATTTTTCCTCTTCCCTCTAAACATTTACATTTATCATTCTTCAGCATTACACACCCCTCCGACTCTCTTTCTATAAAATATTCCTCTGTACACATTCCTTGGTTGTTTTCTCACTCCTAGCATGAGGCGATTAAGTTACAGACGGTGAGTAGAGACCGTGGTCAGTTCATAATCAAGAGGACAAGATAAGAGAGTAAAAATAGAGTTTTCTTTCGTTCAGAGAGCAGAGAAGAGTTTTGTTTGGAGCTGAAGGATTGTTTGTTAAATGAAACTGCTGTGTTATTGGTTGGAGTTGCTTTTATACTTTTGATTTATTCCCAAACAGAAATATAAAGGAACTCAGTGTAGTCTGTAAATAGATTTCTTTTTTTTTCAGAGGACGCCGGAAGGTTTAATTAAAAGTTTAAAACACTGTGTTAGCTGTTTTTAAATGATCCAATCTGATATTTCATTTCTGCTCTGTTATATCACAGAAAGGCAGTGGAATTAACAGAGACACTGTTTTCTGAATCTTGTTATTGGTGTTGATTCGAATTAAACTCTGTGTATTAAAAAATGTGTATTTCCAAAATAGTGGCTTTACAAAAGCAGGCCAAAACACGTAACTTCATTTGGAGTGGAAATCACTAAAGAATTTTGTTCTGTAGTAATTTAGAGCATTTCTATTGGTTTGTTCACTGTGAAAGTTTAACACGGTGTAAATCTGGTGTTTTCCAATGATGTCCCGCCAAAACAAATGGAGATACGCTGTTTTAACGCAGCAGCGGCAATGATATTCCAATATATACTCCACCATACATTTCACACAACAACCCGAAAACATCAGTCTGTTGGTTTATGAAAAGGGCGGTGTTTTTTGAATGCTGTCAGAACGTGTGAAATGACAGGAAGAAAGAAAGTCTGCAGCAGATAATATCCCTCAAAAGTGGACTACACCTATAAGTGTAATGCTGTATTAATGTAAATGCTTAGAATATTCGTATGAATGCATACACATCTGAATATACATATACAGTGAGGTTAATTATTAAATTAGTGTGTGTGTGTGTGTGAGTGTGTGTGTGTGTGTGTGTGTGTGTACCCCTTCACACCAGAAAAGACAGTCCTGTGAGTCTGAAGCATTGGATTTGATCAGATGTCTGATATTTCTCTCTTTTTACCTCCACTGCTCTTGTATTAAATGATGGAATCGTAGTGGTCCTGTGGCAGAGAAAAAGGAAATGAATGGCCGAGTGCGCAGACGGCTGACAGTGAAATATTTCGCCTCTTTCTCCTTTCATACTTCATTTGTGTGTGTATGTGTGTGTGTATGTGTGTGTGTGTGTGTGTGTGTGTGTGCCAGGTTTCACTCACATAGTGCAGACCTGAATCTGTTTACAAACTCATAATTTGAGAATCAGTGCACCTAGCAAGGCCAATCTAACTCTTTCATTTTTAATATAAGGACATTTATTAAGAGAAGTGAAAGTCTATGGTAGAGTTAGGGGTAGGATATGATTAAGGTTAGGTGAAGTCTCCATGAAATGATTTAAAATTAATGTAACGTCCCCACAATGCATGGAAACACACTTGTGTGTGTGCCCAGGAGAGAGAGAGAGAGAGAGAGAGAGAGAGAGAGAGAGAGAGAGCAGTGAATATTCACATAGGTTTCCCACTACTATTTAAAACGGAATATTCATGCATACATAATTTTTCAGTTTATTATTATTATTATTATTATTTTTGCAGTTACAAAATCGTTTGTGAACTCTAGCAGGACAGTACCCTGTAGTGCTGTACCCTGCAGTGTGAAGTGATACATTATTTTGTTACTTAAAGTTTAGGTTTAAACTGAGTGTATTCTCTTCCTGTTGCGTATGTAGTGTGTCTTACTTTAATTTGTGTAAACCGCAAAGATTAAATCACACTTTGTAATATTTATTTATACATTTCCAGCTCGTGTTAATTCAGACTGCCTTGATATCCCCCTAAATCCACTCTCTCCCTCTATACACACACACACAGATGTACACACATACACGCACACACACAGATTATCTGAGCTTCTCTGATTGGAGGATTTTGTTTAAATCTGCTTACGTGCCGTAGTGTGTCCAGACAGCAGCGGATGTACCTGAGGATACGGCACATAATGTGAACCTGCTTCCAATTCAGATCTGGACTGACACACACTAATACGCACACGCACACATACACACACACACACATAAATGTGTAAAGGTACATCTGTAACACTCAGTACATGCCAGAGAGAGAGAGAGGGCTGAGAGACATTATTGTAAAATGATTACTATTTAATAACCATATTAAAGTGTTATACTGGAATTCTGAAGTTTGTGTAAAAACATATGACAAATTATTGGCTTCAATATGGATTCTATTTTAAGTTGAAATGACGAGACATTTTATGTGTGTGTGTGTGTGCGTGTACATATGTGTGTGTTACTTATGTGTACGCGTGTAGGAAACAGGGCTGACCTGCAGACCTTCAGAGAGTAATTAGTGCTGTGTGTGGCCATGTCAAGTGATCTGTCAGGAGGGACGAGAGAGATATAGACAGAAGGAGAATGATAGAGAGAGAGAGAGAGAGTGACATTTTCTATACATGGCAAAGAATTGTACCTATCAGGTCAAACACGGCTTCACCATTCACAGATGGAATAGAAACAGGAGCGTTTCACACACACACACACACACACACACACTTGGCGTAATTCAGCTCATTGTCCTGTGTGTTAGTCCTGGTGAAGTTAAGGCTATCGCTCACTCGTTCTTAAAGAAGTGTGAAAGGGGCTCAGGGACTGTACAGCCCTCATCAGGTTTTTTGTTGATTATCTTTTGATGTCTAATAATATATTAATATCCTCACTGTGTTTTCATTAATTTTACATTTCTATTTATTTTGTGCTATTTATTTTGCCTAAGATCATGGTCAAATTTAGTGAGTGAATAGATATTGTGCAGGAAATGCTTCACACTAAGATAGGCCTTAATAATTAAAAACAATTTTTTGATAGGTCCATGATAAGATCTTCATGGGTTTTTAATAAGAGCCTCATAGATTTTTGTTGAGTTCTTCATTGGTTTCTCGGTCTGTTTTGGAATGTTTATGTAAGATTTAAATAGGTTCCCAATGGTGCTTTTTCCCCCTCAATCTATTCCCTAAATGTTCTCAGTAACTTCTTGATAAGTCAGTTCTTACTTGGTTTGGGTTCTAGATGAGTTCTCTTTTCATTCTCTGTGGTTCTCTGCCTGTTCTCAGCTGTCTATTGATCAGATCTCAGCAGGTTCTTTATATGTTCTTCTTCAGTTCTTGATCATTTTCCCTCCCAATGTGACGCTTAAACAGAACCCCACTCTGAACACCCTCCTACACAGAGACACTTATTATTCCATTAATATAAACACACACACACACATTCTGACCGAGAGCACTCATTTATTTTAATTATTATTTATTTTTATAAATAAATAGAAGGACTCAGGATGAACTGTGTGCAAGTTGGTATGTGTGTCTGTGCTTGGTGTGTGTGTGTGTGTGTGCGTGCACAAGTTAGTGTGTGTACGTATGTAAGTGTTAGCTTGTGTTTTTGTGTGTGTGCATATTATTTTGTGTTTTTGTCTGTGTGTGTGTGTGTGTTTGTTTGTTTTTTCTTTTTGCGTGTTTTTGTGTGATTGCGCACGTTATTTTGTGTGTGTGTGTGTGTTTATGTGTGTGTGTGTGTGTGTCCATAGGTGTGCTGGTGTGGGTGTGTATTGCTTGTGCATGTCTTATTGTCAGTGTTGCATGCTGATCGTGCTTTGGATTTTCTTCATATTTAAAGGTGTGTGAAGTAAATCGTTCACGTGTCAATCTTTGCTTATTGCTTTATTTTAAAAATGTTTATTTTTCTTTAAAGAAAATGAAAACTATTGGCTTTTGATGTGATTTTTTCCATGTGTTTATAAAGAGATGTGCTCCTTTAGCAACAGTAGCACAGCCTGGCCTCAAAAGAGCCTAGTACTCTTTTAAAGAAATAACTCGACACAGACAGAGCTTTTATTAAATATTTCTTTTTAATGGGTTGTTTATGGAAGATGAAAGCTCTGTGGAAGTTGCAGTTTTTGAAGAGGAGATCAATGCTCTGTTCACTTGACCAGGATTAACTGTGTGTGTGTGTGTGTGTGTGTGTGTGTATGTGTGTGTGTGTGTGTGTGTGTTTATTTTGATTCCCCGATACATAGCCCTGCTCTGATCTCTGACACACACACACACACACACACACACACACACACATGCATGTGCATGCAACAGCAACTCATTTAAACTAATCTTAAATCAGAACTTACACTTAAATATTAGAATTATTGTGACTGTAACACAGATGTAATACATATATAGTTACCAACAATATAAGTAGTAATTACATTGCATTGTAACTAAAGTAACAAAGGGAACTCAAAAATAAAGAAGGGAGAGAGAGAGAGAGAGAGAGAGAGAGAGAGAGAGAGAGAGAGAGAGAGAGATGGTTTAGTGGTTGTGTGCTCTGGGAGTGGAGTATTAGTGAGTGATTAGTTTCATTACTTGGAGTGTGGCGAGAGGCAAGGCCTCGTCGGCTAATGGCATTGAGCGTGTGAGCTGAGTCGGAACGGAGAAGGAGAATTAGGGAGAGACTCCTCGCTTAATGAGAGAGAGAGAGAGAGAGAGAGAGAGAGAGAGTGAGAGAGCAGCAGACACTCTACGCTCTTTTTAAAAACAACAGCATATTAGAGGTAATACAAAGTACTTGATGTAGAGAATTAAATCCATATTTTAAAATCAAAGTTGATATTTCTAGAATAAATTGAGTTTCTTTTAAGAAAATGTTTTTTATCTGTTAAAATACTGTGACCTTTTCTGTAAATAATAGGGAGAATGGTTGAGTTTTGTATGATGGACTTTAAATAAAAATAAAAAAAAACCTTTGACTATATATTTGTGAGAGTTTATTCTAAAAAGTTGCATTTAAATAAAGCTGTTGTTTTCATTAACCCTGTCTTCGGTGACTTGGTAAACTGTGCTGTGTGAGGGTGGTATGTCGGTTTGTTTTTGTTCGTTTAAACCCTGATTAATTTGCATAAAGTTTCCTTAAACATTTCACTGTGCTCACAGAGACCAGAGCGATTAGCATGGCATTTTCCTAAGTGTGCCACACAGCGCTGTCTGACTTTGACTGATCAGCCACAACTCAGATACTACATTTATTGGATTTATTTTCACATGAGCAGTTCCTCTGGATTTAGCGACAGAACAGTGGACGGAAGGTTCTCGTAACGGAGAGATGTTAGGAATATCCGCACTGCTCCTTTTAGTAGTGTGTGTGCTCATTATTGGAGGTCTTATTGCTCTTACACAGCTCTTACTTGCACAGCGCCATAGACAATGTACCAGTCTAATCAATGAGTTCAGTATAAATATGAAAACCTAGGCCTTAGCACAGTGTCAGATTTATTTCTCATTTAGACACAATGCAGTTTTTTGTAGGAAACACATAAACTTTATCCAAAACAGTCCAGTACCAGATGGACATCTCAGAATGTATTTCCCACCTATTTTTCTAAAATCTAAAAAGTGGCATGTGTTTTCAGCTTGTACAGCATTAATGAACCTCTACCTCATGTAAACGAACAGACTCTTCAATTAATGTAATTGACATAACTCCAATAAAACCTCCAGTAAAACAATTTGTTTATCAGTGTTAAAGAGTATTGAGTTCATATCTGTTTTGGCAGATATTTGCTTTAGAAGAAATCCTACGTGTAGTTGTGGCTGTTATTTCAGAAACCAAGTATATTTTATTAATCTTTAAGCTTTCAGTGTAGTTTTCTGTAGTGCTCCTGTACTCACACCAACATCCAACCACATACCCACTCAGAATCCCTCAACCTGGCCATAGTTTTAATCTTTTAATTCTTCTTTCACAGCGATGAGGAAGCCCCAGTAAACAGACGGCTGGTAGAGGTTTTTTTTTTGTCAAAATGTACACATTTAAGGGGCTTTCAACTGTGATAATTTAACACCTACACGCTGCCCTTTTTCTCTTGATCTTTTAGCACTGTTCTTATATCCACCAAAGTTTATAGACACTGGTGACGTCATCCTTTTTCCCGTCTTTTGCTTCTTTTTTTTTTTTGGAGAACCTTGGCAGAGAGACAACAGAAACCACGGGGTCTCTCGCCCTGAAGTGTCGTTCACCTTCGGAAAAGAAAAAAAAAATATTAAACCATCAAGTTTTTAATTAAATCCTGACGTTTACAGAAATAGTGAGATGGAGAGAGTGAACGAGGGAGACAGCAAAACAGAGAGAGAGAGAGAGAGTTGGAAGGGTTTGTCAGTGCGACTGGCTTCACCATGTCTGTTAGAAACAAATTTATTTTATTTATTTATGGTAAGGTTCCCTATAAATCCTGCATTTATAATGCTTCATGAATGCCTTCATAAGGTTTCATATGGCATACATCACTTCTTCTAATGCTTGCCGTAAGCCTGCTTAATTGTTTTTAATCCTACATTTGTGGCAGTTTGTAACTTCGTTGGGATCATTATAAGCAGAAAGCACTGTAACAATCTCTGTGACATTCTCATGAGCAGGGGGTTACAATGCCTTATGGAGCCTGACATTATTCAGTCGTAACCTCTTGCTCTATACAGCGATGTGCATGTATTATGATAATGGCTTATTCCAGGCGTCATGTGGTGTTCTGTACGGCCGACCCGGTCTCACTCCTAAAGCGTGAAATACATTTTAGCCGACTTGGGCCATTGTGTCAGCGTCACAGTTTTGTGCCAGTCAAGCGTGACATGTCCATTGCTACTAAATGTACCAATATGACATGGGGTTAGGGGCATGCCCAGTGATATGGTTAGGGTTAGGGGTAGGGGTAGGATTAGAGTCAAGGTTAGTTGCAGTTCTACTGAGTTACTGGGCACACGACCCATTCATGGAGCATTATAAACGCAGGATTGATAGGAAATATTCCTGACTTCTTCTTGTGTCAGAACTCCTCGTGGCGTCTCTCTGACACTCCTCTGGTTCATTCCTTCTCTTGCTTTTTTCCCCTGTGTTTTTGTAGAATGAATGTATCAAAGGCCCAGGTTAATAGCGAGGATAAGTACGCCAAATGCGGCGCGTGGAGAATGCAACCGCATTACGACGTCGAGGCGCATGCGCTTTATAACCAAAGGTAAGGAACGGAAAAAAAAACAACCATCAAAAGCCAAAACCGTTGTGAACTCTGTGTTTGTTTGTTTGTTTGTTTGTTTTTGTTGCAAATTGCTTGCCAAGTTAGTTTGCATTTGCTTTGATTACTTAGTTTAAACTGCACTGTGTGTGTATGTGTGTGTGTGTGTGTGTGTGTGTGTGTGTGTGTGTGTGTGCGTTTTTGAATGTGCTTGTCTGTGTGTACATACATGTGTGTGTGTGTGTGTGTGTTTGGGATGGTGGGGTTGGGGGCTGGCGATATATTGTTTTATGAGGTTGGTTTTGCTTTGGTGGTCATGCTAAGCTGATGTACTGTGTGGATTCACGAGAGAGAGAGAGAGAGAGAGAGAGAGAGAGAGAGAGAGAGAGAGAGAGAGAGAGAGAGAGAGAGAGAGAGAGAGAGACCTGCCATCTGTCTAACCTGCTGCGTGTAGGTGTCCATCTGCTTTGGTCCAGTGCAGCATAGAGTTTTTTACCACACCTCTCTCTCTTGCTCTCGCTCTCACACACAAACACATGAGTACTAAACTAATCAGTAAAAGCCTGGGACAGAAAGACACCAACACACCCGTATGCATATTGGGGGGGTGGGGGGCTTACCACTGTGGCAGGCTCTTGGCATTTGACGTGGTGAGCTTAGGCCCATGTACTGTGTCTTGTTAAATTCCATGCCTTTCTATGGAGATAATACAATGATCAAATAACAAGCTGGGGGCAGCCTACAGTAGCTGAATGAACTGATTATAAGAGCAATCTACAGTGGTTTAGCTTTATACTGTATACTGATAGATGGATAGAGAGATATAGAATGAGATAGATAGCATGGATGAGAGAAAGATAAGTTTATGGGTGGGGGGGCAGGGGTTGGTGCTCTGCTGAGGAATGTGTTAAATGCTTGAAGGATTCCGATTAGCATATAAATTTAGACGTATGAAGATCATTGCGTCGATCACGAGTCACTGAGTTTTATCTTGACTTAGTGGAGGCTGATTTGCGTATAAAATACAGCCAGATGTGACCAGTTAGGGGTCTCTCTCTCTCTCTCTCTCTCTCTCTCTCTTTCCCCCCACCGGCTTCCCCTTTCTCCTTCCCGTCTCTCTCTCTCTCTCTCTCTCTCTCACCCTCTCACCCTCTCTGGTTTTGTTTGACTATTATAATTTGAGGTCACATACATATTCCATGTGGTTATTGCTGTGGTCATTAAGAGAGGGGTCAGGGGGAAGGCTTCTGCCCCTTTATATGCTCTGCATTTATAAGGGTTATATTGATGTGTTTTGTATATATTCTGTATTATATTATTCATTTCCTCTGATGTTTTTTAATGGTTGAGTCCCATTTAAAATAAATAAAATTCTGTTCATTTCCATACACAGTAAAATTCAATGACGTAACTCTAAAACAAGAACCAGGAAAGGTGTTAGTGTTTTCTGTTTGGCCTACAGCTAGCTCATTACACCTTAAGATTTAAACACAGTGAGAGAAAGAGATTAAAAATGTTAACACAGAGAGGAATTATGATTGTTCTTGTGAATAAATGTAGGATGTTTCAGGCTCCAGAGTGGAGCAGTGAAGTGAGCATTGGCCCTTTCATCAGGAGATCGCCAGTTTGTTCCAGTGATGCCTCAGTCATCTTTGGATTGATGGGATGGCCCCTGCCTCCCCTCATCACACAAACACAGTGCATTCCAGTGGCATTGCATTAGACACAGTACGATAAGTGGCTTCAGAGTATAGCTCATGTCAATACACATGTTTAAAAATATGTAACTATAAGTTGGAACTTCCACAATAGACTGAAGGCAATGCTGTATCACTGTCCATCTGTTACAGTGAATATCCCACCAGCAGTTACCTAACAATAACTTGTTTTTACTGTGTAATTATGCAGTTATTAGTAACACTGTAAATTGAGAGCCACATTTATGCTCTTTTTTGTAGGGTGTCCTCTCTCTAATCCCCCTCTGAGTGTTAGTTCCTGCTAGTTCTGTTGCTGTGCACCATGTGCACTTGCGTACCTACACACACAAACACACTGGCATCCCGGCAGGATATTTTGGAGGTTTAAGCAAAACCTTTTAAAAGGGGGTGAGTGTGCTTTGACTGTAGGCCTCAGAGAGAATTACGTCAATTGGATTTGGAGGGGGTTAGTCTGGGTCAAACCAATTAGACTGCACTCGCATGCGGAAGGCTTGTGAGCCCTAAGCCAATCAGGATCACGTTACTGGCATGGCCGGGGCTTGAGGCGCTTGACGGACAGCTCTGCCAGCAGCTGCACGGTCACGCCATAGCTACGGTGCAAAGCATGCTGGGAGCTGTGGACACGGACTTGTTTCAAACTTTCAAAGTTAATGGCAATCGGTATTTGCAAGAGCTTCAGTTATGTCAGGTGCTGATGTTAGAGAGATAGCACCAAGAAAATGGCACAAGCCAATGCTCGGGGGCTTTACACCCCTCAGTCCGACTCTTGGCATTGAGGGTGGTGAAGTTAGGCTATTGAACAAGTGCTCCAGAGCATCCCATTGCATGTTAAGTTTTCTCTAGGTAGTGCTAAGTGTGTCAGCCAAGGGTGCAGTTCATGTACCAGTGCTTACAGATTAGTTGGGATGTCCACAAAATTTTAGACATGCCTTATACACACACACACACACAGACACACACACACACACACACATGCAGGTTCACCAGATCACAGGGCAACTTGCTCTTAGACCTTGACTCAGACAAATAAACGCCTTTACTGAAACAGACAACCACCCGCCTTTAACACAAACACACACACACTCTCTCTCTCTCTCTCTCTCTCTCTCTCTCTCACACACACACACACACACACACACTCTCTCTTTCTCTCTCTGTTAATATCTCCCAACGCAGAGTTTTAGTTCCCTCTTTCCTGCAGTCTCTACTCTTATGGGAAGACTTTGGACTGGTGTTAGAACATTGCTGTGAGCATCTGATGGCAGTGAAGTCAGGAACTGTTGTTGAATTCCGGTGATCATTCCGGTGGTTTTGGATGGAGGACCATGTCTCCTTAACACTCATATCACTACTGTGGGGCTTTATATCCCTTGGCAAACTCTGGGCGCTGGGCATGGTGTCTTTAAGAGAGATGTGAATGAGGATAGAGATATGATTTATTCATATGTGATTATGTTTTTATGATCAAATGCAGGGAGCAGGATTGATTTTCTGCTTGTTGCTGTAAGTTTAGCAGCTTGAGTAATAAATAGTAATAAACTGTAATAAAGTGTTTTGCTGATAAACTGGATTCCAGATGGGGAGCCAATAGTTTTTGGATGTTGTGTTGTGGTGGAGATTAGATGGAGGTTTATGGAGCTGGAGGGTTGTTATTATTTGGTGCTGGCGCTGATAATGAAGAGCAGCTCTTTTTCTCAGGCAAGGCTCAGCTGTCTTACGAGTTACCTGTCCCGAGTGTCCCCTGTCTCGGGAGCAAGTTGTCTCAACTGTCTCAGGGGTCACCTGTCTTAGGTGTAACCTGTCTCACTTGTCTCCAAGCTCACCTCTCTCAGGGCTCACATTTCTCAGAATTTATTGGCTTTACTCTTTTGTCTCAGGACATACCTCTTTCAAAGCTCCTCTGTCTCAGGACTCACTTTTCTCAGGGTTGCCCTGTCCCTGGACTCTTCTGTCTCAAGACTCACATGCTTGCAGAGCTCATCTGTCTCACAGCTCACATTTCCCAGGACTCTGCTATCTCAGAACTCATTTGTCTCATCTGTCTCAGGAGTCACCTGCCTCAGGTGTTCATCCGGAGGATTTATTTAAATCCAGTCAAATAAAGAATACTGTAACTTAAACTTTCAGAGAGCGCTGGTCAAATTTATTGATGAAAAACGATGCGCTGCTGTTCCATACTATTTGTGTGTGTGTGTGTGTTGGAATAACTTCAGCCTTAATGTTTTTTTTTTATTAAATAATATCAATACAACTAATTATAATATGTTTTACAAAATGTAGAATATATAATTGTACTTGTACATTTCAGAGGGAGAGAAAGAAAAAGAGACAGTCAGAGGCGCACACACACACACACACACACACAGAGAGAGGCAGGAAGTGAGGCAGAATGGGTATTACAGAGGTAAACCCGATTATGGGCGGAATGTGAATTAGATTTGGTAACAGATGGTGGTTGGTGTTGAAAATTTAAGATGCTTTACGGAGGGGTGGAGTGAAGTGGGGAGGGGGGTTTGGGGGAGGGGAGGGCCAGCTAGGCGCATCTTCACCTAAGAAATGGGGGCGGGGTTGGCGAGGGGGGGAGTGATAGACGGCTATAACTCACGACAATCCCGCCTTGACAGCCAATTTCAAGATTCTGATCTGGTTAAAGACACGGCTTTCCCCTCGCTCTCGTTCACGGAAAACAACCGCTGGCGCCCCCCGTCCCTCTCCCCACCCACCCCCCTTCCCCTTCACCCCTCCTCTTTTACACGCTTGTCATATTTCCTCGAACAAAATCCTCTTTAACCATCTGTTTAATAAATTGTGTTTTATAATCCCTCATTTTTCCAAACTCCCTTCTTCTTTTTTTTATTATATTTATGTGCAATTTCATTTCATTGAGGCCACGGCTCATCCTCGTCTTATCTGTGTCTCGTGTTGAGTCTTGAGCCTTCAAAACAGAGATGAAGGGTTTTCCCCGGCGAGACGAAGGGGAGAAGCAGGAGATGTTTTAGGCATATGACTTGTTGAGAAACGCCGAGGCTTATTTACAGATTCTCGAGCCCATGTCAGCGAGACTTTTGGCGAGACGTCAGCAGACGTCCCAGAGATATCGCGCGCTAATGTGACGACTCTCCGAGCGAATAATTACATCAAACTTTCACAGCTCTGCTGACCTGCTCTCTGATGACATTGCTCAGAACCAGGGAATATTTAAAGAGACAGCTTTATTTCCCATCTGTCTAAGAGCTGTCTTTATTGACTTTATCGGTGTCCGAAAAATCTCTCACTTATTTTGATAATTAACTGAGTAGGAGAGCACTTTTTAAAAGCCATATAGTAGATATGGATTATAACTTTTAATATTTTAAGATATTTATTTATAAGAAGGTTTAAGTTAAATTATAATGTAAGGTCTGTTCTGAACTTTTTGAACAGGTGAAAGGGATAATGGGAAAGTGACTGTGTGCGTGTGAGTGTAATGAGGTTGTGTGGCCCTGATATATAGCACAATCTGAGGACCCACATCACACACACACACACACTTCCGTATGGGGCCAAAAATCATATCCTCAATATATATCATTACATTTGAAGGTGATGACATATGTGATGTTTAGGGTTAGGGACAGTTAGGAGGTCTATGTAATGACCCCACGGTTCATGAAAACAAACCCGTGTGTGTATAGGGGCATCTCACCTGATAAAGCGGACACATCTTGGCGGCAAACTTATCTCATCAGCCTGTGATGGAAAATGACCTAAATCATCAAGATTTTCATCTGGGAACACACACACACACACACACACACACACAAACACACAAGGTACTTATCAGCTCTGGATCTCTGTGTTGTGAGTGTGTGCTGAGAGGAAGAACACTAGGTTCCCACTGTGCTTTAAACCTATTACACTCCATTAAAAACATGATCAGATATATATATATATATATATATATATATATATATATATATATATATATATATATATAAATATATAGTGTGTGTGAATCCTTTGCTGAGGAAAAATCTGCTGGAACACTGCTGTGAGGATTTGATTGCATGCAGCGCTCATGAGAGCATTAGTGAGGTCAGGTGCTGAATGCAGCTCCATTACTACAGAAGTGGGCCCTGATGTTGAGGGCTGTATACCCCTCCAGCCTACGTTTGGCATTGGGCATGGTTCCTGTTACACATTGAAGCTTTAAGATGCTTCATGGACACATTGTACAAATGCGTCTCTGTTATTATGCCATTGATTGAGTGTAATCAGAGGATGTATTCCTGCCGCCAGTCGTACACAATGAAATGAATTACTACTTTCCAATGCAGTAATGCTATAACAATTGATCTCTGTCACAGAGAGTCTGTGTTTGTCTGTTTCAGAAGCTGAAAAGACTGTAATCAGATTCTAATGTGATCTAATCTTCAGCCTCAATGTAGATGTCTCTTTATGATCTGTTTTTATTTTGTCTCTGAGAATAAAGTGTTCAAAATGATATATATATATTCATTATGAGATTGTTGTGCAGTTAACCTATTACTAAACATGACTTCATTTGAGTGCTTATATCTGGAAAAGGGGTTTTATCCCATTGGCAGATCATTTGACTTTTTTTTTTCTCCAAGAAATAATGCTTTAATAATCATTTTCACATCATTTCAAACCCAGTAGAAATATCTAGAAATCCATAGCAACCTCTGAATGAGAAATATGACTCACACTGACTAGATTTAAAGTGATTGCACTCTCACTATCTAACGTTTTGTTGTTTAAAGGACCATAAAATAAGGTTGAGCTTGTATTTCGTCATCTCAAAAAAAAAAGGTTGCTGTGTCCTGCCGACAGTTTTCCAGGAGTCGGCTTGTGTCAAAGTGTAGCCTTTATCTCCCTGTAATCAGACAGAGAGAGAGAGAGAGAGAGAGAGAGAGAGAGTGTAATGCAATGATTGCACGTTTGGACTCGACAGTTGTCAAAGCACTGAATCAGTCAAACAATCTAATGACACCTTGTCACTGCCAAGTGCCTTGTGTTTTCCAAAATTGTTTTCCTGTTGATTTGCTATGCCTCACCTCAGCAAGAGAGACATGGGGGGACAGAGGAGAGAGGGACAGAGGCGGGAGGGAAGGAGAGAGATGGGGGGGAGAGAAGGAGCTTTAAGGAACAAAAAGGAAACAATAGCCTCTCGTCTCACTTCCCCTCAGAAATGCCTCTAAAGCTAGATGTCAGCAGGAGGTTTTTGTTTTGTTTTGTTTTTTTGTCCTTTGTACTTTTTTTTTTAATCATATTTACATCTATTCAAAAAGTGACGGTTATTGATATGTATATTGTGAGGAACCAAAATAACAATTAACTGATTAAGGTTGTGGGTTCGATTCCCGCTCCAGGTGACTGTCTGTGAGGAGTTGGTGTGTTCTCCCCGTGTCCACGTGGGTTTCCTCCGGGTGCTCCAGTTTCCTCCCACAGTCCAAAAACACACGTTGCAGGTGGATTGGTGACTCAAAAGTGACCGTAGGTGTGAGTGAATGCATGTGTGTGTGTGTGTGTCTGTGTTGCCCTGTGAAGGACTGGCGCCCCCTCCAGGGTGTATCCCCGCCTTGCTCCCAATGATTCCAGGTAGGCTCTGGACCCACCGCGACCCTGAATTGGATAAGCGGTTACAGATAATGAATGAATGAATGAATGAATGATTAAGGGAAGGCCTCAGACTCGATACTGGAACATTGCTGTTAGGATTGGACCCATAAACATTAGTGAGGTTAAGCTTTGATGCTGCAGAAACTATAGACAAAAACCCATCACTCCATTAGACACACTTCCACAAACGTAGACTCCGGTACCAGGGGCTGTTCACTCTTCTTAGAGAAAATGTTTTGTTTCTTATTCGCCAGCTTCTTGAAATTTCCGTTCCACCTTAAATACCACAGCACTTCAATTCAGGTCCAGGACCATTGAGGGTGGAATAGCAAATTCAGACAAGACACTTTGTACAGTTGCTGAGTAGACCCGTTCATCCCTGATTCAGTGTTTGTGAATGTGACGTGAGTGTGACGTGAGTGTATATGTATTGTTCGTACATGTTTATATATATATTGGGGGTTGGGATATGGGGCACGACCGCCTACATTGGATGGGGGGAAGGGTGTGTGTGTGTTGGTGTGTGGAGGGGGGCACTGCCCCATAATACCTAGCAGTGTATGGTTATTTATGGTTTCATGCTCCAGTCTCTAATGATGTAGCTTCACTCGCATCGAGCAAATCCAACCACGAACCATTTGTAAACGAGGATCACAATAAACCCCTAACAATACAGAACAGCTGATTACGTTCATCCATTTTTAGAACATCTCCTCTCTCCCCACTGCCTTTTCTTTTCCTTCATTTTCTATGCCCTCCTCTCGACGATGATTATTTCCATTCATAAGCTTAAACTAAATTTTACTGCTTTTTTCCCTCCACAGTAAAAAAGAAGAAGAAACTTCTTTTGTTAATGGCACACAGCGGAATTGGAGCCGGCCAGAAAACAGATAAAATCATTACCTCTCAAATAGTCTGTTCTGCAGGAGAGGAAAAAAGGGGCTTTCTTTTCTTTTCTAAAATATAGGCTTTGGAATTCCATTTCTCTTAGAGCTAATGTGAATTTTACTGCCTCTAATTTTAGATTCAAGTGCAGCACGGAATAAAAAATCCCCTCGTCTGACAATTGAATTTATAGATAGTTGTGAATATTGCCGGCTCGGATTAATGGAGTCATAGAATTTCAAAGAGAGGGAGAGAGAGAGAGAGAGAGAGAGAGAAGCAGACAGGACTTGTGGGGCTGAGTTAAAAAGCCGTCTCCTGTAGAGAGAGAGAGAGAGGGACTTAAATGGTTATAAACTGTTATAAAAGAGGTGTTACAATGCTTCCTCCCCTGCTTTTCTTCTCCCTCTGTCCGTCTGAACCAGTTTGTGCTGTAAACAGAGTGTGAGATGGTGTTTACAGTGTACACACATTAACTGCAGAAGACTTACTTTTGTGTTTTGGTTTCTTTTTCTTTCAGTTGTGTTACAGAATGCAGTACACTCAATTATCTGGAGACGTTTAACAGATTTAAGCCAGTGGTTTACTTCAAGAACGCTATAAAAGAAGATATACCCCTGTACCACATGTTAACACATGTTCTTGGGGTTTTTATGAAGCGTCTGTGACATACTTTGTTTAAAAAAACAAAAAAGTGTTCTGCACTGTTTAAACAGCCCTGTTCAGAACGACCAGTTTCAGCACCTGTTCTTTTAAACAATCATGAGCCGCACAAAGCTAAACCCAGTGTGCAGCGGT